>NW_008751815.1:271225-312385 GCF_000715545.1 Opisthorchis viverrini
TCCCGACCGTCTGTCATCCTTGAGGTCGATCTGTGTGCAAAAAAAGGATATATCGCTGGCTTAGCAACTGAGCTAGGCTTTGATTGCTAGTCTACTCGGCATAAATCCACCACTATCGTTTCTTGCTAATTCACTTGCTGTCGCCAACCTACCTGCAAGAAACTTTAGGGTATCATTCCTTTTATTGGACTCCATTCTGCATGATCTCTCTTCAAAATCACCAAGACTTACTGGTCTCATTTCCACCTCTTTCTCAGGTCTTGAGGGCCCTGGGGTCAGTATCCACCCCATCCTTTGCTACTAATGGGATCTCAAACCGAACCGGAACTGTGATTCTACATTGGCTCTCTTCTGTCTCCATAAATCTCCCTGATCGACCCGAAATTCCGCTGCCCACAGAATCCCGCATTCATAATCCGATCAACTCAAGCATCATGTCCGTTACACAGCTGTGCATAAACCATCCACATGTACGCTTTTGTAGCCCCACAAACCTAACTGTCCAAGACCAGTTATCCTCAGCAATGGTTCTAGTTCTTATTGCAAATTAAACGGCAATTCTCAAAAGCGCAAGCGCTTCAAAAGCTCCTTTGTTCTGGTTCCCTATCTACCACAATTTGCAATTTTCTTATCACATGCCAATCGGGATGTCTTAGTATCGCCCTCCACCGCTGTTTTGTTGCCACTATCTTCAAATTGTAATGGTCTGATCTTGTTCAAGCAGGATATGTTCCTCAAACGAGAGAAAAACCCTGATGTTCACAGTGATGTGACAGTTGAAGCATAACCGTGTTAGCGTCAAATGACGCCCACTATCTGCGTGACCGCCCCGTTTCCGCGCAATCCTGAATACCCACAGATCCCATCAGGCCCCTTTCTTTTCGCACTCTACCACTGTGGACGAACGGCATGTTACCCATCGGCTTGGAATCAGTATCGTTGTTAAGCCTGATATCTTTCAGCCTCTGAATGGTCCAGAAGACCCCTAGAGGCTAGTAGCTCTAGGTTCCCGATAAATCGGTATCGTCCCAAATTTGTATTTTCTTGGTTGAGTGAGATGTGGCAGAGAAAAGAGCTGATGGCAGGATGTTGAGGGTGAGGCTGGCTGTGGATAGATTGACCCTTCGATTGTTATAATAGTAACAATAATGTTTATTCCCGAACTGTGGGTGGCATACCGTCTGGCATGATCATATATTTACAGTCAAGATGAAGCAGGGCTTGGGGATTTGTGAGGGTGCGGATTGCACAAAAAGAGGTCAATGTCATAAACAGCGGGGAATATCCGATGAAATAGTAATAATGGGTTTCATTCTGAACTTATTGGGAACAATCGACAAGGGGTCCGACTAGTTCAAAGACATAGCCAGCTGGCATGAACTAAAGATGAAAACTATTGCAGGCCATGAATGACCTTGGGCGGTTAGGCAAATGGCCGGAGTCACAACACAAATTAGAGACGGAGATGGAATAATTTAAATTGGCAGCAAGTGTTTACTTTTGTCTCAAAAATGTGGTTTAATCTGAAACTAAACAGAGTCACTGATTGCACTGCTGTAGGTAGGGAAATCAGGTCCAGGGAATAGGTTGGGTGTGGGCAAGTTGCAATTACTTAGGGCGACCCGATTACCGAATACGGATTTGGACTTGTGGAATAGGCAAGCCGAAATTGTAGCGGAAAAACCAGGCTAGCTAAATCTGAGCGAAAATTCATCGGGTACGAAAGAGCTCGTCCCAGAGACGGGCAGGATGAAAAAAAATTGCACGTAGCCGCGACTGCAGGCTTGAGTGGGTTGGAGGTGGCCATCGAGGTTCTAAAGAAAATAGTTGCGGGCATCTCACTGTGTATGACAGTGCCATGCCGTCGTTGCACTGACATGCTTCAGTTTATGCACAGCCCCGTAACGGTCGTCAGGGATGCTGTGATCGGAGAAGGGATACGCAGTTTTGTGGCGGTTGATTCTGTGTGGGGTGGGGATTGACGCGGAGAGTCAGGCGGATGCAGGCTCAGGGATAGTTTCCATTTCGTTGGAGGACCGTGTAGTCGTAGACCGTCTGAATGAATAACAGTTGTAAAGGGGCGTTTGGGTGACTGCAGTCGGGGTTTGAAGCTTGGGAACAGGGAAAACGTGGACGAAATAGGATATAAGCTGTAACGTGTGGCTGGTGTCCGGAGGCATAAGATACAACGATGTCAATCGAAAAAAATCTGAAATGGGAGGACGGCAAGCTAAATGGACCCAGAAAAAATGGATACGTTTGCTCATCTAGAAACCAAGTAATTGTTGGGCCATAGTAGGTGCCTAGTTCCAGGAAGTTGAGAACTTTGTCGTCGAGGTAGCTATTAGGAAGGCTAGCTGTCGGACTAGTTGAGAACGGACAGTAGTTTTTGGCTTACCAAAGCATCATGACACAGGGTCCTTGTTGTGCAGAAAGAGAGGTTAATTTAAGCAGTGACAGTATACAAGTAGAAAGCAGACATAAAACAGCTTCTCAGATAATTGATAGGAATCGTAACTTGACTGAGATCTACTACGTCAACCTAACAGGAAAGTAAGATTAGGGATCACCAGTCGCCGAGTCACTGCTGTCAACTCCAGAAAACGAGTGGAGCGTAGCAAGAAAACCATTAAATGCTAGCTGCAAATTATAATCAGGAAATGATGAGTTATCAGCATTTTGTACATATAATCGCTCTAGATGACAAGAGTAGGGAAATCAGGTCCAGGGAATAGGTTGGGTGTGGGCAAGTTGCAATTACTTAGGGCGACCCGATTACCGAATACGGATTTGGACTTGTGGAATAGGCAAGCCGAAATTGTAGCGGAAAAACCAGGCTAGCTAAATCTGAGCGAAAATTCATCGGGTACGAAAGAGCTCGTCCCAGAGACGGGCAGGATGAAAAAAAATTGCACGTAGCCGCGACTGCAGGCTTGAGTGGGTGGGAGGTGGCCATCGAGGTTCTAAAGAAAATAGTTGCGGGAATGCCATCTCACTGTGTATGACAGTGCCATGCCGTCGTTGCACTGACATGCTTCAGTTTATGCACAGCCCCGTAACGGTCGTCAGGGATGCTGTGATCGGAGAAGGGATACGCAGTTTTGTGGCGGTTGATTCTGTGTGGGGTGGGGATTGACGCGGAGAGTCAGGCGGATGCAGGCTCAGGGATAGTTTCCATTTCGTTGGAGGACCGTGTAGTCGTAGACCGTCTGAATGAATAACAGTTGTAAAGGGGCGTTTGGGTGACTGCAGTCGGGGTTTGAAGCTTGGGAACAGGGAAAACGTGGACGAAATAGGATATAAGCTGTAACGTGTGGCTGGTGTCCGGAGGCATAAGATACAACGATGTCAATCGAAAAAAATCTGAAATGGGAGGACGGCAAGCTAAATGGACCCAGAAAAAATGGATACGTTTGCTCATCTAGAAACCAAGTAATTGTTGGGCCATAGTAGGTGCCTAGTTCCAGGAAGTTGAGAACTTTGTCGTCGAGGTAGCTATTAGGAAGGCTAGCTGTCGGACTAGTTGAGAACGGACAGTAGTTTTTGGCTTACCAAAGCATCATGACACAGGGTCCTTGTTGTGCAGAAAGAGAGGTTAATTTAAGCAGTGACAGTATACAAGTAGAAAGCAGACATAAAACAGCTTCTCAGATAATTGATAGGAATCGTAACTTGACTGAGATCTACTACGTCAACCTAACAGGAAAGTAAGATTAGGGATCACCAGTCGCCGAGTCACTGCTGTCAACTCCAGAAAACGAGTGGAGCGTAGCAAGAAAACCATTAAATGCTAGCTGCAAATTATAATCAGGAAATGATGAGTTATCAGCATTTTGTACATATAATCGCTCTAGATGACAAGAGGGAAGGACATCTGTAATATGTTTGGATGATGATGTGGAATTGGAGTGGTTTGATCCCACTAAGACGAGGGTGGCACGTCGACGTTAGCCGTGAGCTTCACGCAGTACTCTCAGGCTACCCCATGCATACGTGTTTTTTATTTTTTTTAGAACAAACGGAAGGACGGCTGTCATTCACTTGCATTTCTTGGTGTTGCGAGACAAGTGACAACCGGAACAAGTCCAATGCAGCTACAAACAAACTGCCACAGTGCTCTCCTTTTGGTTTTCCTGAGTTAAAGGCTAGGCTCAGAACCACCGGCGATGGGCGATACACCCGTGCTACTGGAGGGGTGGCGAGTACACGAACGCACCATGGTGCAACGTAACAGGGCGACCCTCCCTGCAGGGCGTACCCATCCGTCACAGGAGGTTCTCGTCCCTCGTGCATGCTACCGGATACACAGGGTGAAAAACCACCAAGCGGTCATAACTGCGGTTTGTGCAATATTAAATAACTCCACCTACCAGATATTTTATCCGGCCGGGGCAAGCCAGGCCAGTAAAACAGCTGTCATTTCGAACAAACAAACAGCAAACCGCCACTGGAAGAGGCAAGCCGCGGAAGCACATGAAAGATCAGCTACCTTTTGGGCTATGGGAGTAGAATGGGGATGTTTAGAGCCTGCGTCCTATGGCCAAACGAAGATGAGGCTTTGTGTGAACCGCCTTGTCAAGTTTAGGCGCACCAGTGTCATGCGTGTGTGTCAATGAGTGGGCCCGGGGAGCCAAACAAGTTGTCCATTCATAGCTCATCTTCAGAACCACCATTTGATACGGGTGCACTGCGCGTGCTCGGGGATGCAGAATGGTTCAGAACAGCGAGGAGCTTAGGCGTCAATTTGGCTGAGGTTAGTTAAATCCAGTCAAGGCAAAGCAACTGACATTAAATAGAGCTGACAGATATACTCAGAGATGGGACCAGGCTTGAAGAACTAGGAATAATTTGGCTGGGTACAAAAGCTGAAGGCCGGAGGAAGGAAATACAATCAGTTCAGTGGAGATGGGCTTGACGACAATTGCGATGGCAGGCGCCAGATATTCTCTGCAATTCAACTACTCTACATAGAGCGGAAGGTGTAGCCGCAGGGAGTGAACGTCTGCATAAGAGATAGATAAAGTGATATGTTATAGACAAGAACACTTGTGAGGGTTGTTGTCGCGCTTGTGGGTTACTGTTAAGTGGTTCAGGCTGTTGAGTGCAAATGCTAGGACCTAGTAACGGGACGGTCGGGGTGAGTGCGCCAATTAGAAGGGCCTAGGATAGTGATATATAGGATGCAATAGAGAGCTTGGACAGATCCCAACAGGGAAGCTCTCTGTTTGTAAGCAATCAAAGATAAATTTACATTCCACTATCATGAAAAGCTGCGGCATCGTGTGACCTCAGCTATGTTATCTCAGCATCCAATTCCACTGGTGGCGGGACCGCATATTCTCGCTATCAGAGGTCACTTTCAGAGATATCCCAAGAGGGTGAAAATAAGCTTTCAGTTAATGAGGTGAAGGGTTGACCTTATTGGTCTATGTCCAGTCTTGAATGGTTGAGTGAGTGTAAGGATAGCGCGGCTCATAATTCTCACATCTTCACTCCGGGAGAAGTTATTTGCTGTGTTTCTTTAGATATGTTTTGTGCCACTAAATGGGAGATTTTGCCTTTTCGTTTCCATCCTCTCACACACTGTTAATAAATTTCTGATTGACGGCGGCCCTTGCGAATCGTTTGTCCATCTTCTGAGTCTCCTCGAGATCCTGGATCTTTTTAATGATCAGTCTATACCCAGTTTCCGGAAACCGCCAAATCCCTTCTAGATAGTTTTTGTTTCTTTTGAATGCACGCTGGTTTCTCTGGAATGAAAGCCATATCGGCTCCGCAAATTTTCCTGATGATGGTCCTGTGTGTCGGCTTTACTGGGGCTGGTCGAGTAAAAGGCTATTTCTAGGGAACCAGCGCAGCGGAAGATCTGAATACGGGTTTGATGTTCATGACTCCTGACCAATTAGATGAGGTCAATTCAGCACTTACCGTCCATTCGTCTGTTTGCTTCCACCGCCCACTAAATACGAACTGTGTATACTCTGAAGGCTGCAATTGTACTATGAGTTACTCAGCGGACCAAAACTTACATCGTGTTTGAAAGCACATCTTTTTATGGAAGTGAACCTTAGTAAGTTCAAATGCAAACCGTCCCAGAAAAGTTACTCAATACCTCATTGCTCCTAGTTAAAATTTATTCGGCTTTCTCCCTGAAAGAATCGTCTTATATTTGGGGAGCTTCCCAGGGAGATCCCAAACTTGTTGGTAAATACTGTAATCTGCAAGACCCGTGAAGGTCCTTTCAGCTTCTCAAGATTCAGAAGCATCTGCCTCTATTACCCTCCGCTACCTAGCACACTCCTCTCCAGACAAACGTACAGTGTATGAACGAGTGTGCGGCATTCATCAGCAGTGGAAATAAAGATTGGTCAGTGCGCATGTAATCGTGCAACCTCATTAAGGTTACCATGACAATATACCTTCCCAGATTTTCGGCTACAGAGGACCTTGGTAAGTCCATGGCTTGTTACTCCTCTGCATTTATGCCATATCAGGCGCAATAGCATAGCATATTCAGCCAAAATGAGGAGAAAATTTTGAGTAATGAATAGGTGATTTATGCGTTTTTAACTCTTGGAAGAACATGCACTATATTTTGAGAGTGTTTACGATACCTCCGGCAGCTTCCCGTATGCAGACACTGTCGAGTGTCCTGGTGCGTGTATAGAGACATTCTTGTCCTCCAGGACAAGATGGTGGTGCTGATCGACTGCCATCTAACGGGACCAAGTGCGACTACAGGCCAGAGTGCCGCGGTAACTTAACTTTCGAGATCAGTATCGCTATGGGTGCTAGACCATCCGTTGTAGACCGGGCTCGTTAGTTGTAGTAGAACTGAAAAGCTGCCCCTACCTGCTTGATTCCGCGATTGAGAACACAGAAAATTTCCATGCGGAAAGATTAGGCTCTCTTTATTCAGAACCGTGAAAGCCTTCGTCATGAAGATCATGAAGCATGTTTGTTGTCAACCCGAATTGGCACTGGATTGGTAGAATTCCGCTGGGTTAATAAAGGCCCCAGCAAGCTATAAATCAGCGTTTCAAGACCAGCTGACATGTTGAGAAATCACATCTCGGCATTGCGGCCAGTTTAGCTCAAAAGTTCATTCCTGATTATCCCGTTATAAGTTCAAATAAACGAGGGAAATCCGGCATTCCGCTTGCGCTGGTGAGGGTTGCAGTAAAGCATTAGACAAGTCTTTTCTGAGCATATGCAGCATAGACGAGATCTGACCCTTTGTGCCGATAACGCTCTTCGTTACCTGTACAAGGTAGCAAAGCAAGTTTTCTAAAAGCGGCTGGACCGATTAAACCATGAAAAACTGTAGAGCGTTTCTAACGGTATGACGGTGCAAAAACTTTAGGGTATACTTTTGTAAGCGCGATGCCTGTTTCCAAGGTTATTTGAAGCAAATTATGGATTTGTGAATGGACTACAAACGAGTGTTTGTTTCGTCCTGGGCAGCGACTTTGTCGATGATTTTCCGGTTTCACTGGCAGCGTGAGTGAAACCGTATTCACAGCCGATAGTCTGGTAATGATTCGGAAATAAGTTTTTGTGAGGAAAGTTGAGGTGTTTTGCATACGTGACGAAAGAACGGCGCAGGATTTTCGTCATGACTATATAGAGGTCAAATAGGAACTCTGCGAAATTAGCCTGGAAATTTGCCAGGGTATTTCCGGGTAGGATTAAAACTTTTCACCCTTTGTGCTGTACGGCAAAAATATTGACTCGTCTACACGGAGCCCATTAGCCGCACAATGCTCTAACCTGCAAAACCACTATGAGTATAGTAAAATGCTTTGCGCCAAAATGTTGCGCTTTGTCGTGCATGTGCTCAAGCCAAAAATCATTTCGATCTACATTCATATTTTTACAGCTCAGCGAATTTCACTGTCCGCTGAAGCAATCATACTCAAGGCGGAAAAGTCCGGTTGAATAATTCCCCAGCATTGTTGAGACCCTGAGATGCCTAGATGGGGCTCAAAAGTTTGGAGTGGTACCCTCAACTCAGTTGCCCGATTACTTTAGTCCATCGGGGAAACGTCATAACCTTCGAAAATTCCTTTCCACCGTGCGAATAGTGAGCACCTGCCCACACTTTGCGGTGCTGTAATATTCGTTGATAGTTTAAAAAGCTTTCGGAATTTTCAATAGGGGTTTCGCCTCACGAGAAAGCCTAGACTATACTGAAAACCCTGGGAGCGGCATAGAAATTCTTGGAATCATCGGCACTGCGCGACCCCCAGATTTTCAGACCGTCGTTAACTTAAAATCACCCGGCGTGTAGTCTGAACATTTAGCCGTTCATCTGCGAGCGGTTGATCAGCGGTGCGAATAAAAATCTTGCCAAAACAGGATACAGCGCCACTAGCCATTTAATCACGGAATCCACATCACGTGGTAATGTGCTGACTCACATTTCCACTGATGATGTCTCAAGTGAAAATCTCAGGCACCGCGTGAATTTTCTTCCTCTTAAAATGCACAACTCTATGTGCTTACCACATTGCTGATCAGCCGCGAGGCCACCGGTTGAATCATCCGCTAGTTACTTGAGGTGCGCGCCGATGACTGCTCTCAATAAGACAAAGTATCTGCGCTCTTGCCCTGCTTTCATCGTTATAGAAAGAAAGGCATTTGTGGGACTTACGCAGTGCTGTAATCAGGTGAAACTCCTCTTCTGGAAGTAATGCGCAACACAACGGAAATAACGTTTCTTTCGAGTAAGTTCTGCCTAATTGTCTAGTGGCAGCTGGCGTTGGCCTTTCTGCTATATATATATATATACATCGAGTACTTCTATTGGCGACAATAGCAAACAATCAGCTGACCTTGGTTGATGTGAACCCATGGTGATTTACATTGGCTTTGTTTCTACTGAGCACCGTGACCTGTGGTAACAGAGAAACAAACTCGGATGATTGGTGAGGATCCGGGCATAATAAGCGGAAATGTCATTTTTGTATACCTGCCAGCTGCCTGTTGAATCCAAGAGTAAGCCAACTGCCTGAAAGGTCCACAGTTCGCTTTAATGATCAGAAACGTCTCATCACTACAGAGATATCTCGAGATGCTCCTAAAACTCCGGTCATTAAGCCCGTCACACCACAAGTTAGGGAGAGTCGTTCGGGATTGTTGATCATCTCTCGTACATTAGAAGCTCTACTAGCTTTGACTGTATTGTGACAGACGAGGTCGATGCCTGAGTCTCTAGTTCTGGAGTTGCGTCTGCTAATTTAGGACACCTATGGAATCAAAGTGGTGTATCTTGGAACCTTACGGGACACGGGTACCAAGCTACAACGCGATCTGTTTTGAAGTATGGCAGTGAGACTTGACTTGTTAGATTGGCGGAACTGGGGCGTCTTCATATATTCGACGTCCTTTGTCTCAGGACCATAGCTCGTGTATTTATTTTGTGGGCGAATCCGAAACAAGGCAGTCAGAAAGCGAGTTTTTGTTGCAGTGGGACTTCCATAAGCAACGTGTCCAGAACCAGTGTAGTGGTCTGGTCGCGCAATAAGTTACTTTACCAGGAGTGTGTGGCAAAGGGATAAAAATAATAACGCTAGATTGAGTTTAAAAAATAAAGTGGTCAGATGGAACAGGCTCACCAATAATTGCTTTCTTTAAAATAGTTCGCCGTTGGCCCAAGTCAGCAAGTAAACGATAATCCAATTATGGTGATCCAGAGGACTCCTTCTGAACAGTTCCCACCTATAATAGATTCCGAAGACGGTATGAACTATTTTGATACCAGAGTTGGCACATGAGACTCGCGAATGGCCGCTGCAAGCGCGAGCGAAATCAAAAGAGGGAGTCGAAGCATGTGACCACGTTTGTATAGCGTGAAACTGTACAAGTGCGCATTTTTGTAGTTTTTCGTATTCGAACGAAAAAACGATTGTGCAATTGACGAAATACGTGGTGTTATAATGGAAGCAATATAAAAATACAAAACACCACACAAGAAGCCGTGTTGGTTAGCCCACGTACCGCGCATGCCAAACCATGGTTTGTCGACGAGAGTGCTGTTTGCGTGCCCAATTCAGAGTGAGGAGTTGGAAAGCTGGCCAACCCTTGCCCTGGCAGACCGGTGTGAAAGAAATTAATAAACGTGCGGGTGAACTCGTGGCAAATCTCCTTCCATGATAAGGATCGCTAAATTCTTCCTGCGCCTGGTCGGAGACGCCTCAAGTTTTGGCTTCTAGTCGATGGCATTGGCGTCCTTGTTGTCTGTCCCAATCCCCATCGCCTGAATGAGTATATGGATGAGTAGGCACCTCGGAATAATTGTAGTAAGCTTACGCAAAGTCCCTGAATTCTACTTACAGTGACCTATACGTAAAGCATGCTGCATATTTTTCGTAAGTGCTGACGATGACAGTTTGGTAATAATCTCCTCTCAACAAAAGGGGTTCGCATGATTCTATGTAATTGATTATGTTTGCCCTTCAAACTGGCAGGTTTGCTGTTCCAGTTGGAGTTGCGCGGACTATTTTAGCAGCTTTCTTACTATTTTTATTGATACTTTTGTGATTATCGTGATATACCCTAGGTCACGGAGTACCAACATTTGGGCCACACATTGCCTGTATCAAGCATTGTTTGAGGAACAAACTACTCCACATTCTTCACCGAAGCATGAGGTCATATAGATTTTCAGACTGATGTACTCTGTGAGATAAGGTAGTATGTAAGAAGTAAATAAGTTTAAAGCAAAACATAGAGGAGGAAGAATCTTATGGTCAGTAGAAGGTAGGATCATGCCAAATCTCACCTACATTGCTTACAGATCAGAGCTGAGATGGAGCTTGAAGGCTCAAACGCTTTCCCCAGTACACAATATACCTGGATACCTTAAATAGAACTTTGCCGCCAAGTGGTGTTTAGATCGACAACAACACAATGCTAGCGCACAATATACACGGATAATGACCAGCACAAATGGTTTCTTACATAGTCTGCAAGTAGTAGATATGAGGGCGTTTATCCGACCTGTAGATAACCAAGACGTCAAGGCAGTAAAAACGAAAAGCTTCAACCGGCCTGTGAGGAAGGCAGAGTGGACCCCATATGAACCAATTCCGTAAAATTATCGACCAATTTACCGACCAGCAACTCATTCTTATGTGACCGAAGTTTTATCCTTGTGTCCAGAGGCCAGCCGTCCTTTATAGCCGAACACCACATCATTTGGATGGATGTCACGTGCAGGACAGGAACCAAACGAAGGCATGTCCTGATTGGTCGGAATGCCAGCCAATCCGAATCGAGCATCTTTGACTCGACGCTTCTCCCCCTCTCACACGGACTACAGCATGACCTTATGGAACACTGGGTGATTACCCTATAAATGCAGCTGTAATAATTTTCCTTTGTCCCCCTAAAGGGCTGTCCAGAGGTATGGTGTCTTTCGATACACCGTAGTGGGCGGAGCTGGAAGCCAAGGGACCGATAGAGAGTTGAACTACCGTTGCAGCGAGGTGGGGCAGGAATTGTCACGTGATTTGAGTGTTTGTGTTGCCTAATCTAGGGGCTGACAACTGAAGTTAGTGTGGATTACTATCGCTTATGGTAGATTGGTTGGTGTGAACGATTTCAAGCCAAATCCAGATAATGGAGCTGTTCAGCGTTGCATAACCGTATCAGCAAAACAAAACACCCTGTCTGTTAGCTTCGTGAAAGGCTCCATTAGTGTACGATAACCGTTTCAAAGCTGAACCGGGCAGCCGTGCCCAAAGATAGGGCGGGTGTAGGGTAGTCCCTTCAGACTAGCTTCCTGTGTCTGTTTTTGTTGGTGGAATAGCTCACATACTGCGCCCTTACACACCGCGTCGCACGGACCAGCGTAAGTACCAATTTTATCTGTGTGCGTCATTCGTTGGTTTCTTCCGACTCTGCGACTTCTCGACCGGAAACATGCACCTAGTATCTGACCTCCCAGCACAACACAATTCGTCAATCAACACCGAGATTATGCAATGTTTCAATTGGGGGTGTAGCTTTTTTCAAATTTTTCTGTCTGATGTGGCAATATTGCGTTAGCTAGCTTTCATTGTGTCTATACTCTGAATGTGGAATACTCATAGAGCATATTGACACAAATAATCCAGTCATTTTGATAACTTGAGCATAACAGCGTAAGGATTCGACCGTTTCGGAATTTTCTGACAAGTGGTAATTACAGCTCCTTTTGAGAAAATTTTCACGCACCGTTCATCGAGAGAAATCTAACAGCGGTTAATCAGGCGGAGCTGATTCCTATGAATGTGAAATTCAAAAATTCTTTTTGAAAATTCTTCAAAACATCATTCAGAAAAGACCAGGAAAATACCAGTTTAATGGTTGATATTACTGATGAAGCATGCGAGTAGTGTCTCCTCATAAACCCGCCTGATGTCTCTTGAAAAGTGAGATCTATTACGGAATTTGTGGAGTCGCTTCGTAGCATTGTTTTAGGATCAATCAGTGAATATCCAAGAAAGTTCAGTAAGACGCCTTCAAGGGGAAGATGGATATTTAGTTTTTGTAAACAAGATGCACATGAGAGCTTTGCTTCCCTGTCCAATAGTCTGTAACAGTTCAGTTGGTGTTTCTCCAATAAAAGGCCCCGCAGCGAAGGCGGTCTTCCTCTCACTGGTGACTACTGGCTGATAAATTGTCCGTGGTTTGCGAATCACACCGCGTCCGTTTACGACGATGCCACACTACCGATTGATTGGGAGAACATACAGACTCACGTGGTTCGTGGACGCATACATGGGATGGAACGCCGAAGGCTCATCCACCATGGCAGAGGTGATCCTATACTGGCAGGTTAGATTGTACAGTTGCTTCGTGCATCAGCTTCCGAACTTACTCAAATCGAACACGTGAATTCTCGCATGCAATCGAAAAATGTTTACTTGTAATCACACACATATACTCCTTAACCCAGAATGGATTCTAACCTCATCTGTTAGGGAATTGCTGCCAGAACGATGTGAAGCTTCCAAGTTGCAATGTAGAATTCCCCAGAATTACCAGAGGTTTTGTTGGAGCTGGCTGAACACAAAACCACCTGGTGATTGCCCGTTGCAGCAGAATTTTATCTACCCTCTGATCAGCGTTCGCACTGAAAGTCAATTCCACAGTTTTGTTGACCACCAACACATGAGTTTGTTTATTTAAACTTGTTCTTTCATGGTGTGCTGGAGCGTCCAGCGCGCGAATGGCGTAATTGAGATGAGTAGCTAGACAGCACACTCACGTGGGTAAAATGTGTCATCATGAAACAAGACAGAACACGCCGACCAAAATCACTCTTTCGCCATGATAAGCATAGTGCGGCCACTGGCATTACGAACGATGTTGTTGTAAGCCATTTAGAAGCTGGGTCGGTATAGCTTGAAGGAGAGACTCGATCGATCGACTGGTGAAGAATAGCGGGCGACCTCTCAGGTAACACCACGTCTAAATTTGCATCGTTTGCATCTATTGACACACATTTGTTTTCGTTGTCTCATTCTGGGTTGACGGTAACCCAAGCCTTGAGTTCACAAGACACTCAGACAGCCTGACGGCATAATACATTCCAGAGGATGTTTCTCCGGAGGTCCACCTGTGGTGATGCCCTGTGTTTTCGTCATTATGCTGTGTTCTCCTCATCTTCCAACAACGTCAGCAACACTGCCCACCAAACTTTGAAGAACAAGAAATATCAATCAATAAAAAATGTAATTTCCTCGCCCTGCCTGGTACAAATTCACTGATTCTTGAATTAGGAAAAAAGTCACCAGAATTTTAGCGATATGTTCGGAGTATGAAAAAGTCGTTGCAAAATCATCACAGAAACAGTGTGTTTGGACGTATTCTTCGGAGCCATGTAACGACTAAAATGAGAGTGGATGCTGGGGTGTGATCGATTGGATGGATATCATTCGAAAACCATCATGCGGGCCTCTTGGATGACCCATTCTCGCGCATGCTCGGATCGGCCCAGTGTTGCCTTCGACCACTGGTCATAAATAGATTGCAAAGTGCTCCAAACCAAGCCAAACTGGCGGAGACACCGAAGATGATCCTCCAGTTATTCAAACTCGACTAAAAAGAGAAATAAAAGTCCTCAGAAAATGCACCCCTGTCACTGTAAAAGTAAATATTTCTTTGTTTTACGCTTCTATACGAACAAAATGATGTTAATCATGGCATCCCTTTCTATCTTGCTCTTCGGAGACACCAAATAGATTTGGCCAAATGAATGACAGATGTGATGAAATGGGACAGATAGTAGAAATAGGGTACTGATATTCGGTATAGAAGTTGGATCACAATTGGTGATAATCGTCTGTTCCCCACTATTAACCTAATCAGTTAGTGAACCTCCGTGATTTGCTAATCTCAAGGACTTCCAGACTGGCTTGCGAAACAGTGATTCTCTGTCTACTCAGCCCTGAAATCGAACTTGTTGATGTCAGTGTCGTGCGGGCAATGTCACTACCTCGGAAACTGTGGTTGTAGTTTTCGATGTCATCGATGTCATCATCACGTGAGCTTGTTGAATTGTACATTGAGTTTAGCAGTTGGATAGTGAACAATGAAGCTGCACACCAGAACTAACCCTTTAGAAGATCACGTATTTTTGGGATGGTCATCATCTACGTCTATTAGTACATGACAGCATCATGAGAAACCTTATGAAAAGTACATATGCTCCCTCATCGTGGCATGGCGAACCGACAGTCGTGCGAACAGAACGCGGTGGATTGTGGGCTAACTGACAGACCATGTGGGCCAGATGACGATAACGCGAGATGGCGAGTGATACTCAACCATGTGTTAGTTTCACGTGTCACGAGAAGGACACAGACTCCTGGCCAGAACTAGACAGTGGCATTGGGCAGTCTCGAAAGCTGAATTTTATCATATCCTACTACTCAGGCGCAGAATCTTACGTCTGAGAATAAGGGGAACAGCCGACTGCGTTTGCTTTAAGTTCCGATGTTTGAAAACCTGTCCATCTTCGCCGATACCTTTGAATGACCTGACTGATTTGGTAACGTCGCATGCTCCTAGAAGTTTGCAAACGGACCATGAACGTTCATTACGCTAATTATATAGTCGTCCCAAGTGAAGACCCGACAGACGTACATCCCACCCCTGGTCGTACAGGCAACTAAGGTTGGACGGGAAATAAATACCGGGAGGAAGAATGTTTTCGCCACAAATCCTGATATCCTCTCCAGTTTGCTTAGTATGAACCGAGAGCTCATAAACCGAATTATGTATTTGGGTTCCGTCGTTCTACAAAATAAACAAAGTGGCATCGGTTAAACGAAGGTGACTTTCACGCCTCTCTATGGAAACGTGCAGAAGCCTTATGCGTACGGTATTTAAGGGGAGAGTTAATTCAAAAAATAAGTAAAACACCAACATTAAAAGACGAATGACACTATGTCCAATCTAAGTGCGAGTGAAATGCACTACTGATCAGTCACCCCTGTCCGAAAGATTCAGCGTTCAATCTACTAGCCAGAAAATCACGAGATAGACTACCTGGAATTTTGTTGCTAATGATTCTCAACAAAGATGAAACAGCTGTACAGTGCTTCTCGACTTTTTCAGCGCAGACTAACGGGTCAAAATCTCAATGTCTACTAGTATAACGGTGATACTACTAATGGGGAGGCGTGCGAGTAGTATGGTTTCTTGTAAATTCGCTTTGCGTCTCTTGGAAATTTGTGGAGCCACTTTGTAGCATTTGCTTGGATTTGAGTAACAGTCAATGAATATTCAGGAAAGTTTAGGAAGACGCGTCCAAGGGAAGATGGATGTTCAGTTTTTGTAAATAAGATGCAAATGAGAGTTTTGCTTCCCTGTCCAATAGTCTAGTCAGTTGACATTTCCTAATAAATAGCTCCGCAGAGAAGACCTTCTTTTCACTACTAGCATTTAACCTAGTTAGGGGGACGTGGTCAGGCCGGAATCGTGTTGAGCCTTGTAACCGAGAAGAACGGACGGTCCTGCGTAGCTATGGTGCTTGGGGTCCGACCGGACTGAAGCTGCACGATGAGGTGACGAGAATCTGAAGAGAAGGTAATTGTAATGTGACCAATGAATTGCGAGTCCTTTTACTCTCCAGTTCGATGCACAAGCACCAGGATAATGGTTTGAGGGCAGGAGCGATCTGTTTGAACGACAATGGTGCAAAACGTAAATTCTATCTATCTCCCAACGACCTACAATCACCGTCATTTTTCCTGTTGAGGTTCGTGCCAACTACTATTTAGGACGTAGGTACGGGTAAGTCAGTCAAGTGCATACTTGAAAGCGAGCAAATATGAGAGTGACGGGAATGAAATGACTGTTAGGCATGCGGCTTTGAGAATTTCTCACCTGGAACCCAGATGAATCTCCCGTTTGTGATGTTTCCACGCAACTGAATATGCTGCACCAGGCCGCCTCATATTTCAGTCGCCATGATATTTGAGATATCGCGATACATGTATATTCGTAATACACTACTCATAAGGTTGCTGGAAATTCGTCGACATCCTACGACCGGTTTCGCCCTTCTTGGGGCTCATCAGGTAGGCGCTAATTTTGTGCAATTTGGTTTCAATTAGAACATAAGGTTGACAAAAACTCGGGGACTGCGTCTGCCTGATGAGCCCCAAGAAGGGCAAAACCGGCCGTGGGCTGTTGAAGAATTTTGAGCGACCTTATGAGTAGTGCATTGCGTTTATAATTATTTGAGTCACTCAAAAATGAAACAGGCGAAAATCGAAGTAAAAATAAGCATGTTGTAAACGGGTGCTGTAAAACGGATTTGGCTGAAACGTAACTGAAGTATCTCAGTAAAACAGATTTGTACTTCCTCCACACAATACTGTATAATGCTATGTTGGATTGGGCATTTGGGTTGTGTCGAAAATATCTCGGATGAAGATCTCTGCATTGGCAAATGCATGATCAATCCAGCCTGACTTCGATTGTCTGCTTCAAAGTCCGGCCATTTCGCTCATTTCTCCGACCATCAAACTGGCATACCGAATTTCCGCACCTTCGTTTGACGTATGCAGCACTGTAAAGGAACCCGCGGTCACCATTCCCACTCGGATTCGTGAGTGTGACAGGCAGGTGCCGATCAACCTAGGACGATCCTCCTATAACCTAGTAAAATAAAACCGATAGCCATCGGCCGTTTAGCTGGCGAGCTCGCATTGGTCCCTCGTGACCATTCCATTTTTTCAGCATCCCGCTGGTTTCGCTCCTAGTACGGCCAAATGCATTGAGATTATCTGACTCAGCTGTCCTGTTGTGAAACCTTATGGGACAGAACGATTGTGTTCGTGATGTTTACCCGTCTGAGACACGCACAAGCTCGAAAAGAGGCTGATGACGGTGGTTTTCTATTCTTGCAAAAATTCGGTGCCTCTATTGGACGGGAGTGCACTGAGTGAAACCCGGAGGGCGATATAGTAGTAGCGAGTGTAGAGCCTGATTATGTCAAAATTGAGTGTTGTGGAAGCCCTCATCTCGTAAACCTTTTCGAACGAACTGGTCGTGGTTTAATGAGAGTGATTTGTGCATCACTGATCATTTTATCTTCGCAACTTATTTAAGCTGCTTTAAGAAAAAAGGAAGTCACCCAAATTTTGAGCTGTTCTCTGGTCAACTGCTTGATGGCGAATGCGGACGTAGAACCGGTATGTGATAAAAAACAGGGACGTAAGGAGACAGATAGTTTTGTTTCGGTCACTCTTCATCTGTCTCACTTGAGAATTAAACTCGCGAGACTGGTGGGTAAGAGAAAGAATGAATAAAAAGTTTGAACGGTCTGGACTCACGCTATCTTTGGTCACATATCCGACTAGCATGGGGCCAAATATTCCGGGTAGGGTAGCTACGCAGTTTGTCAACGAGGTAATAACACCTGGAATGAAGACAAATGAAGGCGAATTTCCAAAGTGATACAATAATGACCTTGCTAGGTCCACCATCTACATTATACTATTTGAGGTGTTCCCCCTTAGAGTCCCAATCACGTATTTTCCCAGTCACGTTTTATGCCGATTATCCTACCAGTTAATAGCCCCCTCATGAAACAGCTTTTAACTAATCAACCATGCCAATTTTCACAAAAAACAAGTTCCAAAATTCATCTCGTGGGTACTGCTTTAGGAACTATGCGAAACTTTTGTACGAATCGATAACTACGTGCACAACTTTAAGAATGAGCGTGAACTTTTTGAGGAATACTACTCATATGGTCGCTGAAAACATTTCGACAGACCTGTTTCGCACTTCTTTGGGGCCCAGCAAGAGGTCATAGTCTCCTAGTTTTCCGTTCTACTTAAACCCCAGCTTTACCCTCATTTGCACACCAACTTGGTGATAACATTAAACAGCAGCCGAGTTCCAGCTGTGTTGAACACAACGCGGCCTTTGTGCACCATATTCATCTGAAGAATACCGCGAATGGTAGGTTATTTCGCCGTGAGTCGATTTTGTGGCGTTAGGCTACAACGCTTTCGGGTAAGTTTGTTCAGTAGGGCGACCAGTTGTTGACAGACCGTCACTCCAAGAAGAATGTGGTCAGTTGGAAGCTATGCACATGAAATATCTAAATTGAAGATCGTTATGCTGAATAACAGCCATAATTTTTGCATACCTAATCGGTCTTAACGAGGGATTCATCTGAGACCTTCGTTAGTGGTATTCTTTGGCGCAAAAAGTTTTATTTGCAACGATATCCGAGATATTTCAGTATATTTTCCCGGAGAAACACTACTCACAAGGTTAATGAAGACCGTTCAGCGGCCCACGACCGCTATTCCGCTTCTTAAGGCACATCAAATGGGCATAGTCCCCGAGTTTCCGCCAATCTACTGTTCCGGTAGAACACAAATAGTAAGAAATTCGCAAAATGCAACCCTTTTCGGACCAACCTAATGCTAACGGAATACCAAAGAAGGTGCAGTCACGGAGTTTATTTCTACCTGAGGTTCGATTTTTAACTTCAGTTCCATCCAATCCTTGTCACGTGACAATATTTTATAGGCAACTCTCAGAATTTTTGAACACTGTCTAAGATTGAGATAAAATTCAAAGTTTACGTGAGGAGGTTGATATTTGCCTCCAAGCCGTCTCACAATAGAAGCAAATCACATATGGTCTACGCTCGACGATTGGACTATGCGTCTGATTTTAGATTATGGGGAGAAAACCATGTATTTGCACGCGTTTTTCAACAAATTGTTGTATTTAAAAGCGCGTGTACGCACAAAATCACAAATATTAAATATTTGCTGACTAAAAGTCGAAAAATTCTATTACTCAGGCGTTAAAACAGACGAACAATGGTTCTGTTGCATGTTTAGATGCATGTAGTTAACATAATGTAAGGAGCAACCGTCAAGAAGCCTCACCGGAAAATTGTGGAGCCAAGTCCATCGTGTTTGCGGCAAAGCCTGAACTGGCAGAACCCATCAGTCCGATTGCTGTGGCAAAGATCAAGACAGATGCCGTGCGGCTGCATCCAGTGTAGCCGACGAGGAGAAGACCGAGACCGATTCCGCCAAGCGCTAACCATTAAAGAAAACGCAGTGAGGGTAAAAGATTTCAGACATCGAAAAGTCAGATAAAGCTCGGTTTCGCAAAGGAATTTTATTTGTTTGCGGTTGCATTTTGTAACGTGAATTTTAAATCCCAGCACTGTGATTGGCTAGCTTTTTTGGATCCCAGCCACGATCGCGTTAGTTTTGACCAGAGACATCCCCGAGGCTTGCGCTAAAAGCACATGCAAATTAATGCCTGTTGATTTGTTCTCAAACCTGACCAGTTCTGTTGCAAAGGTTTCATTACCAGTCAAGTTGGGATATTCAGTGCGTTTCGAGTGGAATTGCATCGAGAGTGCAAGTGTATGATTCTTGCACACGCATGAATTGATACCGAGTTTTTATCACCCAGGTCGACCTTGAATGATCACTGATCCTTTTTCGGGTGAGCATTCCTATTGGCTTTTTGACTGGCCTGTTTTATGATTGGTGGGCAACCAGGTAGCCTTGAAATCTGATATCTCCGGCTCTCCTTTCCGTAACCTTTGTTTTGTTTTTAGAGTGAGTCCTGTTTTTCGACACGTTGATCCGATTCCCAAGGCTGGCAGTATTTACATCCAGTTTACAGTCTCTCGTTCGTAGCATTATATAGAAAGGGTTGGTTTCGACATGCCGGCTGAAAGAATCTTTTGGCAGAGTACCATGCTTCTAGGGATTCGCCCTCGTGTCTTGTATATCTGCGTGCTACGGTCTCTAACTTTTCCTAGATACCCCTTTAATCTTACATTTGTGGAAATAGAATACAGAGGTTCACGTCTTTTGATAATTGCGTTGTACTCTTTTGCCAATGTGAGAGGCTCGATATGAATTTGGGTACGTTCTTGATGTACGGAGGGATTCAATTCGTGGATCTTGATGTTTTTTCTCCGGGTTGGATTTTTATAGACGCGCGGCGACTGGGTTCATTCACCACTAGCGTCTTTTCCAAACACAGATCAGAATGCTGCCAAAAAGTAACAAACCAAGTCACGTAACGAGCAGACCAAGGAATATCTGAATTGGAACTCTCCGTTGTCAAATTCGGTGACGTGATAGCAATTAATCGCAGTGGTGTTCATCTGCTTTCGACTCCAGTTTGAAGTTCGAACTTGCTGAAGAAAACTACCATTTACCTGTTTGTCACTGAACTGACAGTAGGTTCTATCTATCACCACATGTTTCTGTCTCGTCGAGAGAAATTTTGATTGCTAGGTCCAACTTGTTCGCCTCGGATCTTTCAAAGACCACTTGTGGACACATTTTTTGTGTGTATTGATGACACATTTATATTCCCCCTTTCTTTCTGGGGCGGCCACCCGTGTGGTTTTTAGTATCATGGTGATCTGCGACGATATGAATTGACTGCACTGGTATACTCCACGAAGTCTCGGGCAGGTAAAATGAAAGAACCGTTCAGCTGTAGCACTCTTTTAGTGCCTAGCCGTCATGCCACTAGAGGGAAGCACGAAGGGTGGGATACTACCAGGTTGACCAAGCCTAGACAGGAAAGTCGAGAGGTAGAGGCCGGGTCCGAACCACGGACCTTCCGGCCAGTAAATTTGTATCATAACCCGAAACGGGTGAAATTAGTGCAGTATACGTGCCTGCCTAAAGCTACGCAAGAAATACAAAAGGTAGTCTTAACGGGATTGGGAAAGACCTTTGTTCAAACGCGAAAATTTTTCCACCTAAACGGTGGGACATTTTGATTATTCCAACCATCGTAATGCGAATTAAGGCGTCGTTACCTTTTCAGAATCGTTAATTTGGGAGCATGAAAGACAGATGTGTTCAGAAAATTCAACTCAATATAACTAGAACTGAAGAAAGCCCACTTAAATGAAGTTCCACTACCCCCGCCAATTCTTGACTATTTTCCGGTTGAGCGCATATTGTACGCAACTGAAAGATTTGCCACAAACAGGCCACGTTAGCTTGAATTTGATACTTTCGCGCTTGAAAGGATGACATCGTTATTACAAAAACATTAAAAAGCTGTTGATCCAAATGTCCAGAGAATGTCACGATTAATCGCCATCGACAATTTTGCTCAAGCTAAAGAAGGACATACCAACCGGGACGAACTGTCACACAAACGTACCTTTCCATACTTGTCTGCTCCACACTTCAGCCTAGACTGAGAGAAATTCAGGTTCAACACAGCGTTCTCAACTGCCCCTTCCTCCGGGGCCGCAGCTTTTTACTTTACATATTTTCACGATATTTTGATTGCACCCTTTCTTGACCTGCGTCTGTCTCATCTGTTTGGGAACGATATTGTCAGAGCGTGTCTTTAGTGAACGCGTTGATGAACCTCAGTTCCCAAATTCTCATAAATATTTTAAGCTACTAGGTTGAATTTGAGTAGAAACCAAAATAAACACTAAAAAGCGGAAGACAAGGGCACGTGATTCAAGTCAGGACTCCAGACTGTCGATTAAGAAAGTTTGAGATTTTTGTCGAAATCGTTAAGGTTAGAATCGGTATAAACCTACCAATGCAGTTGTTCAATTTGCGCACCCAGGTAGTCGACAGCTTGCCTCGTTTTATCAACACGTCTGAGATGAATCCGGCTAGCTGGGCATACGCGCATTGGACCAGGTAGGGGAAGGCGGACAACAAACCATTCTGAAATCCAGATAAAATTTAAACTGCGACGATTTTATCTCAAAAAGATGCCCAAGCGCAACTGAAATTTCTCTGATGAGAAAGACTCAACTGGAATACTCTGAGGTCTTTCAAATTAGAGTACAACCATAGTCTGTATATTTACAGGACAGTCTTCATTAAAGAGGAAGCCTTTAGGTTTCCGAGGTTCTTTGTTGTACCGATAACGCTTTTGTGTCCAAAGTCTAACAACTTACAGATAAATAGAGACTTGAGGTTTGTAATGTGTCGCTCATATATTGACCTCTTTGCTGAGCCGGGAATGTTTTTAGCTACTGTTGAGCCACGCATGGGCGAGTTGCATGTCTAATAAAACCATGTAGAAGCGAAACTTTTTGTCGATTGAAATCGTACAGACTTACGTCAGACATGGAAAACCCCAAAACGCGTGACATGTAGGTTGGTATGCAAGTGATCAACGTGTAGAAGGACCAGTTGTGCGTCACGTGACATATAAGCACAGACCAAAATGCGCGACAGCGTAGTAAGCTTAGCCATGGGACAGAGGTTTGAAACGCATTCACTTCGGCTTTTTCCTGATTCAACTTGGAATTCGTCAAGTTTTCGTTGGATTCACCCGACCTGAGCGTAAACAAACAGGTGTGAGTATTGAATACAGGCACTGGGAAAATCAACCCTTTGATATGCACACCCCACTGCTCCCAGAACAACGCAATTCTTTGATTCAGACCGGATTTTTTCATGTCTAGGATGCAAATACAGAATGCAGTGGTAATCGAACGATTTGCACAAGGGCTTACAAGTGATAACTCACAACGATAATGGCTGTTTTGTTACTGGGTGTATCCGTGCCGCCAAACAGACATGAACATGATATGATCACATTACCGCCACAGCAAACAGCGAATTCCATTTCTTCAACGTTAACCATTCCCTTGTACAAAGTTACATTCAGTTAATAGTGTATTCCCGGTTTAGTTTTCCCCCAAGTTTTCCCCTTTAGTCGAAGAAGAAGGTATAGTGTTTCACGGAACAATGTTCTTTGATTTAAAGTTTAAACAGACTCAGGGAACCTTGTTGCAATGCACTGCAAGCTACTTTCCAGAAGATATTGCCCGTATCTGTGCTTGACGGTCAGTGCGAATTCTAGATGTGACGAGCTATCCTTTGAAGTCAAGTCAAACTAATTCGGGTAACTGATCGGTTCAAACGTAACTCGTCTACTAAAATAGAGTCATCTCGTCAGAAAATTCAAGAACTAAAATGAATTGTTGCAAGTTAGGAGAATGGAACATTTTCCAAGCTAATCTGAAAAAAGACCCTTGGTTATCGTTTGTCCTAATATGTCCTGTAAAATATTTACGCGCGATGGATATTCCATACTATGAGAGGACCTTACACTCGGCAGAACGGTATGAAGAACGTCTGTCTAGTCAGGGGTGTGGAAAGCTTTGAGATATGCCCTTTTGAAATGTTGGAAAACGAGTGAACCATGCTGAGCAGTCTGTATCTCTCCGTTGCAGTCTCAGCCATGTGGACTTACACCTTACCAGCGTCGGCTTTTTGTTTCACCGGCGTCCTCGCTGGTCCACGTGATAAGCATAACCTTCAGCAATCTAGATATGTTGACTTTCCTTCCTAATAACTGCCCACCTGACACTTTTCTCTTAAAAATGATGACAAATTAAAAGTGCAGTTGTTGGAATACGACCTTGACAGTATGTTAACAGGTGGCTTCAGGTTTATTTGCGCCTTGTAGGTATGACATTACGATGAAACCTAAATTAATTGACAAGGACCGGAAACCATTATTACGCCATCATTTTTAGCCTGAATAAAAACTTGAAACAGGCCTCCGCACACCTCCCCGTTGACCGAGTACGTTCGAGTTTACATCGAGCGTGTCGACGGCCAGCACGCTGCGCCATACTGGGCTCTGCACATGCCCTCTGTAACTTCCTGGAACGCGCGCGTGTCCAATGGTCTGACCACTGTTAATTGGAAAAACAATCTGCACACCAGCCGTCAAGGTTATAAAAACGGGGAACTGGATTACCTGGCGGAGTATCATCAGAGTCTGTGTACACTTTTCCTTATTCGACCAGACCGTTTACAAACGTGGCATGTGAGTTGACACCCCCTCTCATCATTCTCCGGTGGTAATAAGAGAAACAAGAGTGCGTTTTTCAGAACCGGAGCCCACCAGGCATCATACTTTGTTTAGTATGTAACTAGACAAACTGCCGATGGGTGATAAAGACGTGATAAGTACGCCTGTCCTAGCATAAATGCCAGCTTTCCTGGTATGATATCTAACTGAAGGAAGTGTGACATAGGTTCAAGGAATTCAGGCAGGATTTCAACTCGGCAGAGTCGCGCTCACTACCTCGTCACTTGCAGATATATCAGCTGAGTAGTTGTGAACCGCAAGCTTAATTAGTCCGCCAGACATCTTAAGAGAAAGTGCGTGAGATAGGTACCAAGACAGACGGTTTATGCAGTGTTTTCCGAGCACAAAGAGACACTTGAGCGCAGAGAGAGTTGGGAAATTCCAAATACACTTGGCCATTGTTTACTCATACTTCCAGGACATTGAATGAGAGCAATGAAACTACCTGCAATGATGAGTGTACTCGACACAATCATCACGGCCTTTTTCCGAAAAAAAAGAGTCAAAACCAAGACAAAGTCAACTGGTTAGTTTGGCGTACGATGCCAAATTCGTGCCCTTTTGACGGAAAATGTTCTTTTCCAACGTGTGATGTCCAGAAACTGTGAGTTTTGGAAGAACGCTCGCATAGCGAGAGAGCTGAAAGAAACGCTTTTGTGAAAACCCTCAGCTGACCAAAGACCAGCAGTACGGAAAATAATGAATATTGAACGTGAAATCGCTCGATAACAGAGTCACATGGGTCACGTGGAGGATAACGAACGAAAGACGGTGGGAAGGGAAGGATTTCTGACTGGCAACTGCAGTGCATACGAGTGAGGTTGCTCGTCAGACTTTGGTAGTCACCTGATGTTCAAAGTTCACCCGTGGCTTCAACTCCGTGTTTGCATTTCTTCAGGGGTCGCAGGTCGGTCGCTTTTTTCGACGAACCTCCACGGAACGGACGGTTAGTTGTGGTAAGCATGTGGAATGGCTAGACATGACGATGGACCAAGAACTACCGCGATTCTGATTTCATGGCTTGAGATTTCTCAAATCTTACTTGAAGGTCAATGACAATTTGGATAAAGCGATATGGAAATTCGCTGAGGTTATTGCGAATAGGTGAACAGCTAACTAGCAAACTGGTGGAGATTGGTGAGTACAGGATTGATCCAAAGTTCAGTCGGTTGTAGCCCGAATCCAGCCCAACGACCCCAACTTCTAACAAACTCAGTAAGTGAAGCGAAACGGCGTCGCCAAAATTTTCATAAAGCAGCAACAGCTTTTCCACGATATTTCGCTTATCGTGACAGTCAGCTTTTGTTGACAAAATCTGTGACTGTCCGTGTTACAGATTGATTGATTTTCGTCACAGTAAGCATTCATTTTGCGAGTTCAGCGATAATCATGTCACATGTGAGCATCAAAAACTCTAAACTACTGAATCAGCCGGAAGTAGCGCGTTATGTATCCAGCACTAATTATCACCTCGATCTTCCCTTAGAACCCCTGAACGTTAGTCGAACAAAATAGGTATACAAATGCGAAAAAAAACTTACACTGTTTTGTCACAAACGTGTACTTGTGTTGAATCACTGGGTGACACTTGAGTGACCTATGGGGATAAGGAAAGAGAATTTAGATGAAAGAACTCAAACTGCGTGCACTGTCCTGTTCAGACCAAAAAATCGCCAACGAAAAAGTTAGGTGATGATATTTCAGACAAACTGACAAAGCACCCCATTCTAGTCTCAGGCGAACTGACAGCGCTCCGTAAACAAGATACTGCATCTTTCTCTCTGCATTCCTTGTAAAAGTAAGTTTAACTTCAATGCAGTAATTCGCTAAACAAGGGGATCGGTGTGGACCGATTGGCTGCTGCAAATTCACAAAACTCTTGTCTGAATAAACCACTTCCTGTTCTCATGCAATTACTCCGCTCAAACTTCGAGGCCCTCACCATCCATATGTGATTTTTCAATTCCGTGAAGTAGTGGTAACCCCTTCGCCACGGATATCCTGCTTCCAGCTCACAGCACGGCCAAGGATATACATCCCCTGATGGACTCTGAGATGGGGAACAGTTGAGTTCAGTTTTACCCTCGGTTTGATTTGAAAGCACCTTCATAATTACAGCAGGACTGGAAAACGGTTAAAACGAGAGTGTTGAAAATCAGTCTTCTACAACTTCTCGCTATCAAATGCAGCTAGCTGAACCAGTTTTGTCCATCCATCGTTAGAGGTCTCACCTCCCGTTTTTTAGGGTTCACGTTAGAATTCTTGTGTAACACAAACTCCGCTGGAATTCAGTCCATTTTGGTGGCCAGTTCCCCCAGCTGTTTACTTGATAGACACTGAGCAGTCATTATGGTTCCAAGTTCTACACCAATACCTGGCGTATAATTCACCCCTGTTTTGTATGGAATGAGATCTGTCCAAAATGACGTGTCAAATGTCAAGTTAAGCCGCTCTTTAAACTCAACCAATCCCTGATTTTCTGAGGTCTCTTACTGTGCTGCCTGTGGTCTTCTTCGATCGACCTTTCTGCGCACGGCGGTCTCACACGACAGAACAATCTATTCCAGGATGCACCGTTTTAAGACAGACCGATATGTAACTTTGATTGATCAGTTGATTCGTAATTCTCTACCATTTCTGTGCCTAATGTAGACCAGGACGTACCAAACAGGACCCATAAAGAGTCATCAATGAATACCACGTCTAACTATACTGGTACTTGGTTTAAGGATGAGTATACCAATATTTCTTTGGGTTCAGTAGATAAACCATGAAAGGAGACCCCCGGCCCTTCCACTGGACAGCTACTGATCCAGAAGCTGTCGTAACCATAACCTGTAATCAATCACTTTACTGCTAAATTAGGCACAAGGGTGAATCTAGACCTTTAGGACGAATTTCGTTAGTTAAAAGCGATATACAGTAACGAAATGATTCGAAACGGAGAAAACAACCACTAAGACAAACAAAGATTGTAGTTTCTGGGTTGTGGAGCTTTCATTTCTGCTAACCATGGTCTTGAGGTGATTCACGGAAAGAGAATTTAAGTGATATATATCCAGAAATCTAGCCTGGATCCACATTGTTTCGAATTTCAATAGCACTTTAATTCAATCGGTAAGTCTCGTGCGATGACTTTGGAAGGTATAACTGAGTGACGCGTATTCAACAAAAGAAACCCCAACCAAGTAAATACTAATGTAACGGTGGATACTACTGATGAGGCATGCAAGTAGTATCAACTCGTAAATCCGCTTCGCGTCTCTTGACAAGTGACATCTATTACGGAATTGGTGAAGTCGCTTTGTGGCGTTTGCTTGCATTTGAGAAACAGTGAATGAATATCCAGGAAAGTTCAGGAAGACGCGTTCAAGGAGGGGGACGGATATTCAGCTTTTGTGAACAAGATGCATATGAGAGTTTTGTACCACTGTCCGATAGTCTGTAACTGTCCAGTTGGTGTTTTTCTAATAAACAACTCCGCAGCGAAGGCCTTCTTCCTTTCGCTAATAGCCCCAACAACTTTGATCGTACAAAAGTTCGTTTTTGGGAGGCACGCTCCATCCAAACGTTCCTCTAATGAACAACTCCGCAGAAAAGGCCTTCGTTCTTCCGCTAATAGCTCCAACAACTTTGGTCGCACAGAAGTTCGTTTTAGGGAGGCACGCTTCATCAAAACGTTCGTCATTTATCTGGCACTTGTTCACGGCGACTCGTGTTAAAAGTTCATGATAACGAATATTTCTGTAGTACTGCAACTGAACGTGACACTCAAATCCTTTTTTCGTTGACCACAATGTTGTCCATCGATTACACATGACTATTCGGGACGTTCCAGGCGATCCAAAAATTGATCCAAGGGCTTTTTGGCCCCCATGGAGAGCGCTTTCGTTCTTGTGAGGTAGGCGAAAGATTAAACTGACACGGAAAGCTAGGGTAGCCCCGATGAAGAGCACCCTCTTTTAAAGGACCGATGTAGGTGTGAAAAAATAAGGCTAACTTAGGGTCAACAAAGTTAACCACACTCACTCCCCAGAGCGACGTATTAATCAACTTCAGTTCCTTTGCACTTATCCTTGGATGTCTTTCCGGAGCATCATAGACGATGAAGTACCATAGTATCAGAGAAAGGAGGCCAACACTGCCGAAGAGGTAATGTGTCACGTCCCAGTGAGAAACGAAGGTGGTACCATCTGCAGCCAAGCGTGGCTGACAGAGGAAACCGGCTAACGCCAGACCAACGACCGTGCCAACCTGTATACCTGTTCATTAAAAATGAAAACATAAAGATTTCAATCAAAAGAAGTCTCCGGACGGTCGCTCTCCAGCAGAAGCTATGATGAACAGAAGGTTGAAGCTTACCCATGACGCTATCCTACCAACACTTACTTGTTTTCAATCACCGAGGAAAGCCAACATGCCGGCCTGGCAACCGTGTGCTTGTCAGGGACTATCGCCCCGGGTACCGAAGATGGACTGTTGAAGTCGTCCTCAAAAGAATCGGTCAGGTGATTTACAGCTTCCAGGTGGGATCATTGATACGACATGTCAATCAATTACGGCCGACTGAGTGCCAGGTCCCAAAGGCGGAAGAACAGTAACTAGACCTCAACCTACTGCTTGAACCCTTTGATCTCCCAAGACCAGCACCTATAGTCACTGCTTCGCATGTACCACTCAAGACAGATCCATTGCTGCAACCAAGACGCCGTACTGGTCGCCTCAGAAAAAGGGTGGAACCTATACAACTTAATCCACGTCAAAAAAAAAGCCAAAAAGGGGAGGTATCAGGAAGGTCAGATTCCTGAAAGCAACCTCAGAACTCCCGGAACCTACTGCTCCACCAAAATGTCAACAGGAAAGCCGGCAAGCATCCAGGCCAGTCAATTATTCAATCAATTCAGCAAAACGTGATGAGTGTTCTTGCGCACCACGGAAGCCCGACCGAATGTGATCGGCGTTCAGGCTGATTAAATTTCAGTGATAGTATGTGAATTTAGATGTGTGTGTGTGCGTCCGAGAGTGTCCACATGAAAACGTCACACTGGCGTTCGATTGAGTGTGAAAGAAGCCCCTGATCGAGGAGAGTTCCGGAGTGTTGATATTACTGAAGTTTTATTGTGCAAGACTGCTTTAAGGCAGGAGTTACGGAAGTGTAATTGTAGGGAAGGGGGTGGATCATGTAACAGCCATATTTTAGAGCGAGAATTTTTTCGACTGGTCAAATCAGGCCGCTGAGGAAATGAGCAGTGGTTAGGTAGTGGAGAGTTGTCTGTCTGTTAGGTTTGTATAGGGAAGTCGGACAAGCCAGAAAGAGTGGGGATATCAAACAGCTCCAGCTAACTGGGCGGATGAGGTAATCGTAGGGATACAACGACTTTTCTGGCAGGCCTTTTCGTTCGCTGCGAGAAATTTCCCGCTACTGCACCAGGGAAACTTCCGGTCGGTAAACTATATATGTGACTTCCAGAGGAAAATTATTTACGAACCAACTGGACAGGACTGAAAAACGAAGTAACGAAGTTTCTTTTGTTGATTCTAAGTCACTACTGGTCGATAGTGACCTAATTTGGCGAGTGATACATCAGTTAGCTACTTATATATTGTGGGTAGTGTGAGGAGATTTGGGATATTTTGTGTGGGATTTCGTCCTGTAAGTGAAGCCAATCTATGCTGAACAGCCGAGAAGCACTGTACAGCTGTTTCATCCTTATTGGGAATAATCAGCTGTGCGCATCTCACGAAACTCCGAAGAGTCTCGAATCCGCGACCTCCCGGCTAGTAGCTTGAACACTTGACCGTTCGGCCACGAGTGGCTGATCAGCAGTGTGATTAACTCGCACTTAGACAGGATATAGCGCCGCTCATCCTTCAATCACGGGATCCACATCACGCGGTCACACGTGTTGACTGGCTCCTCGAGCAACGACTTCTCAGATAGAAGTTTCACTCATCGGGTGAAGTTTATTCTTCCACTGAGCTACCTATATATTGTGGGTAGTGTGAGGAGATTTGGGATATTTTGTGTGGGATTTCGTCCTGTAAGTGATGCCAATCTATGCTGAAAAGCCGAGAAGCACTGTACAGCTGTTTCATCCTTATTGGGAATAATCAGCTGTGCGCATCTCACGAAACTCCGAAGAGTCTCGAACCCGTGACCTCCCGTGATTGAAGAACGAGCGGCGCTATATCCTGTCTGAATGCGAGTTAATCACACTGCTGCTCAGCCACTGGTGGCCGAATGGTTAAGTGTTCACAACTACTAGCAAGGAGGTCGCGGGTTCGAGACTTCCTACCGGAGTTTCGTGAGATGCGCACTGCTGATGATTCCCAATAAGGATGAATCAGCTGTACAGTGCTTCTCGGCTTTTCAGCATAGATTGGCTTCACTTACGGGACGAAATCTCCACAAAAAGTGAAACGGTTTTAAGGAAATTTCAAGGGGAGGATTGGGCACTCTGACTCTCGAAAACCTCTGTGCAAATGACTTGTTTTTACTTGTGTATCTGTCATCTTATAACCACTCATGTCTTGTTGATCAATGGACGATTTTGTATTCTCCAGATTTACCTCCATTTTGTTCTTGGACAACCTCAATTTCCCTGGCATACTGAAGAATCTCTCCGGCTTTCAGGGATTGTGCCGGTAACATACTCGTTTGCGCCAAGTCATTGAGACGAACTTCTTACTGCTTATGGCAACTTGTTGTATTTACGCTCTGCGACTACCTTACCCTGTCAGTGAAAGGACTCTTTCCACACAAGTTCTTCACATTCTCGTGTGTGCATGCGACCGCACGACTGGTCTGTCGACCTTACAGCTGATCGCCTTTCCTAAATTTGATATCATTCTGTAGGGTGATTAACGAACAGGCCTATTTTCTCTCGGTTATGCAGTTCAGTTATCCTTCTGTCTCCTTGAAAAGCTCTCCAAGGTATTTTCTCCACATCAGTTTTTTTTATCCGATTCTCTGTCTTTTATGTTTTGTCTTCACGCAACCCAGTTGAATATTCCGGTAAAAGCCCACCTGAAAATCACTCGCCATTTCTGAGCTACGTGAAAATCTTTTCTACACAAATTCACGAAGCCAGCGAACCTCAGGTCACGTTTCAAGCCCCCGTCCACATTTTTGTGAAAAGTCCGAACCCTTGGAGCATTGCCGGAAGCAAGACACTCTTTGTCGACTGCAATTCTGCGAAGTACAATGAACCTGGTCCGGTTATCAACTTTCTGCCCTGGGAAACTCTGTGTTGAAAAGCCGATTAGATACTTGAAACAGCTCAAATGGTTCCATCCTCATTTCACAGACAAAACAAGAGCTAGTTTGTTTCTTCTGAAGCTGTTATAGAGACTATCAAACGATGTTCTCTGTATGGGGTACTTCTTGGTACATTGACCGTCTGTTGGTTTTCTGATTATCCAACTAGTATCTGTTTAAAGGGCCTTTTTCAGTGGAAAACATAAAACCAAAAAACCTGTTGGCATGCCTGAGTAGAATGAACCGCCCTTCTTTTGAAAGCGCCTTGTAGAGGAGTCAAGTGCAGACAGAATTAAAAAAAGAACGAGAAATCTGACTTTCCGATCCAGTGTGGACAAATATGCCAGAAAAAACGCGCTGAATTCAGGAGAAAATAGAAGGAAACGAAAGGTGACCATTGTATTCATCCGTACATAGGGTAGAGGAGAAACCGACCACGGCTTGGCGGTGTATTCCGAATGCTTTTGTGCTCATCCTCGGTTTCACCTTTGAGTTTAGTACAAATCTTAGGGGATGAACATCTCTTGTGCTTGGTGTGGCAGTCGTTGTGAGTTCCGAATGAGATGCAAAACCTGTGTATCACTCGTCGGCAGTCGTTGTGAGTTCCGAATGAGATGCGTGTATCACTGTGTATCACTTGTTAGGTAGAAATTCTTTTTCTTGTGGAAGTATTATGAGCAAGAAACGAATGTTATACTGATGAGACCCTGGGAGACGCAACATCAGTGGAAACGAAATCAGTTTGTCTGCTGGTTGTCAGTGATCTTGGGTGGGCGCGAAAAGGGCGGCGTTTTAGAACGTATGAGGAACTGGGACGATGACGACGCAACTGGTCACAGTCTACATTTGAGGTCCAATCAACATCCAACATGCTGTACAGAGGTGTAAGCAAGCGACGACTAAATCCGCCAAGATAAAATGGTCCCAGGGTTACCGCCAAAGAGATACTTTCGAAATCTTTGGTGTGTACTGTTGAAATCCCTAGACCGAGTTTTATTCAGAGACTTTTGAGCAATAGCATCCCATTTAGTATAAAATAAATCATTAACAATGAGTAGAAATTCTTGCTATTTTACTTCTGAAGGAAGATCATATATTGTAAAGCGTGGAACCTTCATCAAAGCCATTTATGGACCCCCCTTCTGGGCAAACGATTTCGGCTATTTAGAGAACAATAAATTATTTCCCATTTGGTCCTGGGGTATTTACGTCCGTGAGGAGAGGGATAATGCAGAATTCTACGTATCTTCTAAACGGTGGTACCTCTTGAAGGTCTCGTCCAGGTAGGTTTTGTTCGACGGGGCTCCCACCCAAACGCTGTTTCCCCATCTTGCATCTAAACACAGTTTGTTATGCGTGTCTTTAGTCGTTATGTTCATCGATTATATATCGGACGCGTGTCACATTGGTTCATGATTGGACCACTCGCGACAGCAGATAGCTTTCAAAAGACTGCCTGCTTCTCTCATTGGTTCAGGTCGCATTTCTGTACCGTTATTCATATCGGTTTGTATTAGGGGATCTGCCTTACCTCTGACCCTCTCTAAGGGGACTGCATTCAGGAGCGGTCTCTGACTGGGACAACACAATGGACTGATGGGTCCCTTGAAATAGGTCATATGCACAATGGCGTCCCTCAAGTGGTGTGTCACATTACAACCAGAAATCATTTAATCCGCCTTTAAAATAAGATTACTGCAATTGTTCAGGTCACATTTGTGGACACGTAACGTAGTTTCTGGGTCGTAATGATCCGATTAGTGCTAGTTCATGCGCAAGTCAACCCCGAAACAGGCCGGTTAGTAAATAACGAGTACTTTATTATCGACCACGGTGCACTGTAAAAAGACAGCTGCAAGATCGACCAGCCGAATACAAATGCATGCGGACGAGCTGAACGAAAGAAAGCACATGAGTAACACATCAGTCAGTGAACAGAGAAATTTCAAGTCCTCTGGAGTGCACCAAAGAAAGTGGCAAACTGTTTATGATCATCTTGGTAGTAGATTTTCGAAATTATATGGTAAGTTTTAAAGAGGTTCTGTTCTAGTCCAAAATTTGCTCAGTAGGTTTCACGCGGGTGTCACGCTACCTCGACTCGGAAGTCCTGACTGCCGGGTCAATCGATCGTCACAACCAAGACAGCTACTGGGTCGTCGTTCGATGAGTCGGGCACAACAATCACATCGCTCAAGTGTGAACACGTTCGCCTGTTCAGACGTGATAAATCAGATGCGTCCAACGTGCGTTGGCGGAGTAGCGGTTACACGCTCGCCTCGCATGTCAGATGTCCGGGGTTCAAATCCAGGCACGGCATGGGATATGCACTGCTGATGAGCGAAACTCGAGTCCAGTGCTTTCTTTTGGTGTGGGTTTACCGGAATAATTACGCCAGAACAGCAGAACGACCGTTCAAGCGAGAGTGGTGTAACTAGGGCCAAAAAACCTATCCCACAAAACCCCAAAACTGCGTCCAAAATAGATCTCAGAGGGCGCTGAGACAAGTCTGCTTAACTTAGCAACCCTTAGCTACAAGAAATTTCTGGTTTTATGGCTCTGAATATCGACTTTTTCGTGACCCCGACTGGGAAATCCAAGTATAGTGGGTGCAACTGACCATGTCTATCCGTGAAGATCACTAGTATCCCAAAATTACTCTACAGTGAAAAATTGTCTGATCCCAAAGTTTGGGAAAACAAATAATGAAAGCGTTAGCTTTCGCAGCTACCAGAAGCGATTCGTTTGAAACCGAATTGTTTGCTTCTTCGGAAGTGCACAGTCGCTCGGTAAAAGGCAACAAGAGTGAACTATGTTCGCCTATTTTCTTCACTTACGTCTGCGTTGGTCAGGTCAAACATTTCTTAAGTCTCAACAGTTTGAACGACAGCCTATCAATGACGACTTTTTCACACCAAAGGCCGAACACAGCCTACTTTCCTCTTCGTATTTTGGTGAAATTCTCATTAGAATCTACTTCAATCTGGGCAACAGTAGTATCTAAAAACACAAAGTAAACAAGGTTCATTGATCTCGCGAAAGTAGAAAAAGCTTCGATACTTCAAAAGTTCAAGGTCTTACTAGTCAACCGCAAGATACTTGCTGAAACCGACCGGTTGCAGTTTCACTCGCAAGGCTTCTGTACCGCTATTTTGGCGTGACAATAATGCAAAAACATTGTTATTCGCTCCACACAGTTGCATCCTTTTATATTTCAGTCTTTTTATCATTCTTTACTGAAGAAATTCCATGAAAATGGGTCTGAAAATCACCAACTATTGTTTGCAAATGAGTGTATATTTGCCAATTTCGTGCAATTTGGTTTCAAGTAGAACATAAGGTTGACGGAAACTCGGTGACTGCGCCTACCTAATGAACCTCAAAAAGGCAAAACTTATCGTGGGCTGTCGACAGATTTTCAGCAACCTTATGAGTAGTGCATTACAAGAAACTCAGGAATTTGCTGTTTTCCACAAATATTTCCGATTAGTCACCAAAGTTGCCTGACTACGAAAATCGTTCAGCTTTCGGTGCCTAACTGCCATGCCACCAAAAGGAAGCACAATGCTGGGGGTACTTACAGGTTGCCGAAGCCTAGACTGGGGAAGTCGAGAGGCAGAGGTCGGGTTCGAACCACGTATTTTCCGGTCAGTAAGCTGGATGGCTATGAGGATGATGATCTCCTGGGTGGTCCTCCTAAGTAAGGAAGTCATGAGACTCGGAGATCTTGAATTTTCGTAAGATGCGCACAGCTGATTATTTTAAATGAAGAAAAAACAGTTCCGCAGTTTCCCCTGGCTTTTGAGCGCGAATTTGCATCACTGACAGGATGAAAAATCTATCACAGTTCACAACCTTCGACACAAAGAACCAGCGAACTATGCTCTTCAACAGTTTGTGAACTGATTACTTTCTATAAAAATAGTAATTAAAGTTCTAGCGCTTCAGCAGTGACCGCATAAATTAATTCCATTCTATTTTGTAATGCACTACTCATAAGGTTGCTGAAAATCCATCGACAGTCCACGACCGGTTTCGCCCTTTTCGAGGCTCATCAGGTAGGCGCAGTCACCGAGTTTCCGTCAACCTTATGTTCTAGTTGAAACCAAATTGCACGAAATTAGCTAAATACAATCATTTGCAAACTAATTTGGTTTTCAGTTTGGTTTTGATTCAGTTGCCTAGAATCATCAAAACCGAGAGATCTCGCTTGGTTCCAGGTGAGTCTCTCGAAAAGCCAAATGAGTGTATATTCGCTAATTCCATTCTACTTTCCGCAGTGAGCTCTCCCGTCTGCAAACCGCAACGTATAAAGACGGTATGCTGTATTCAAGCCGCAAATAAGTTAAGGCGGCAAGTCTCAAGGCAATTTTTCTCCACAATTACGCGGTTTCGGAGCACTGAGCGTCAAAATAAAAGACAGCCAGGTCGGGATATTGGCCCATACAGACAATTTACTCGTGTTTTTATTGCGTCAAAATCACTCCGTCCGATTGTTTACCGCTCGTGCTGCATTTCCTGTACAACTTTCATTTCGATCTGTCGTGTACTCAAGAGGATGGTGGCATCTGAATGATCGGGCTTTTGTGGTGGGTCTTCACATCCGACCACCGGTTGTTGAAAAACGATCAAAGAGTGATTAGTTGATGTTACCCGATGTTACCGAGTCGGTCAGCGTACACAGGTTATTCTTGTGCAACGTATTGTTTACATTAACTGTGATTGCATCAGTCGAATGTTGATTTGTCCGGCTTCAGTATAACCCGCTAGCGGTGAAGGATAACGTCTGTACCGTTGGATGTTAACTCTCCACAGAACTTCTAATCTCCGCTTCCAAGTGAGGAGTTGGCGGTATTTGGAGACTTCGTACCTCTACGAACGTCCGTGAGTTCTGTGTGTCACGTAAACCTAAATTGCACAGAATTCGACACTTACAATCATTAGTATATCAATTGGGAGGGGGAGCGAGATGGCCCAAGTGGTTAGAGCGCGAATTTACTGACCGTGGTTCGAACCCGACCTCTGGCTCTCGACTTCCCCTGTCTAGGCTTGGGCAACCTGGAAGTATCTCAGCCCTCGTGCCTCCTTCGTGTGGCCTGGCAGCTAGGCACCGAAATGGTGCTACAACTGAACGATTTTTTAAATATCAATTGGTTCTAACGAGAGAATCACCCAAAAAACGCAGCTGAATCTCTCGGTTGTGCTTCACCAGGCCGTCCCATGTTTCAGATGGCACGGTATTTGGGATATTGCGATACACTGGGTAGACGTGATACACTACTGATAGGGTTGCTGAAAACGCTGTAACAACCCACGATGGGTTCGCCCTTCTTGGAGCTCATCAGTTGGGCACATTCCCTGCAGTTTCCATCAACCTTATGTTCTATCAGCAATAATTGCATGAACAGATGTGTTGTGACATCATTCTGGGAGCACGCTTCGCTGAATGGCCTCATAAGAAGCGACGTCGAGAGTGAACGCTCCTAGAGCTTTCAGTGACCATTTGCAAAAATGCTTTGAAATCTTCGCAGTGCACTGCTCATAAGGTTGCTGAAAATCCCTCGACAGCCCACGACCGATTCCTCCCTTCTTGAATCTCATCAGGTAAGCGTAGTTTGCTAATGAGTGTATTTCGCCAACTTTGAAATTTTGTTCGGACGTGACAGACTACTCATAAGGTTACTGACAGATATTGTGCTAGATGTAGCTGATTCTCCTGTCAAAATCTGTCCAATTTGGGTTCAAGTGAATCACAAGGTTCATGGAAACTTGGAACAAGGTGCCGACCTGATTAGCTGTAGGAGGAGTGAAGACGATCGTGGGCTGTTGGAGTCTTTTCAGGAACATAATGAGTATCGTATCCCGTTTAACTAACGACGTATTGCGAGAACTCGAATGCCTAACCAAATGAAACGTGAGGCGGTCTGGTGCAGTACATTCAATCGAGACGGACTATTTCAAACTGGAGATCGAGCTGAATGCAGTTGGATGTCCCGTCAAAAGCGAATTTCTGTGCAAATGAGAGTATTTGTCGACTTCGATATTTTAACTATCGTTCCAATTAAAACATAGGGCTGACGATGTGCATTGTTTTCGTTGATAGCTGATCATCAGTCTGAGTGTCTCGCTGACATCACATTAATAGTGGTTGTTGCTTCTGTATTGATAATGACGGCGAGATGCTTCAATGATTGGAGGGCGAATTTACTGACCGGAAGGTCCGTGGTTCGAACTCGACCTCTGCCTCTCGATTTCCCCTCTATAGGCTTGGACAACCTGGCAGTATACCCGCCCTCGTGCTTCCTTTTGGTCGCATGAAAGTTAGGCAAGCTTGCTCTACTCATAACTTGCTCCAAGCTAGATATGACAACGTAGGACATCAATATATTGACGCCAATCAGGTAATCGATATGTCTGATGGATAAAAAAATCAGTGGCACTGGTTACGTTCCAGAACAGATTTCTGAGGTAGCATTTTAGGGCAATGCGGCTGGGCTCATTGGTTCCAACGCGAAAGTGTGAACGTTAGGGTATGCACTATTTTAAGTGACCATCTATCCGTTTTTAGAGGTCTTATAGTTTTATAGTTATTTCGGACATATCTATTCCCTGACGGCACTCTAACTCTAGTTCGGAAAGCTACCAGAAAAAATCTCCACCGAGGATCTACGTTTGCGACGCCGAACTTATTTTATTGCAGTCCTTCTATCGATGAAAATAACTACCCCCTTATTCAAGGGCGAAGTGCTTTTTGGTTTTCCCATTGTAGGGCAGATCTGAAACGCGCAAGATTATGGGGCAACAAGATGGAAGTACTTCGGTTTACTTGTCATTCATCACGTCAAACCTTCTGGAATGGAGTACATGAGTACATAATAGCATCAGGAAGTTCTTGATCAAACTTCTCATAGGTTTTCAGAACACTAAACTTGTGTTAGGCACACAAGAATGAGTGTTTTGAACAGCGCAAAGGTGTTTACGCTCTGGTCAACGGTGATGCAGATGATGCCTCGATATCTGTCAACTCCTTTATCTTAATTGTCATTTTTTTTGGCCGCTTGTCATAAGGCACTTTGACCTGACGATTTTGTACTCTGGATTTCAGTCAGAATCTAGCTAGATGACACGAACGGAACGCTACTGGAAACGAACTGATTTTGGACATCAGAGGGGACGTAGTGCACAGAAAAATAAATTTCGGCAGACCAAAACCAGTATTTTTATAGGACGTAGATTTGCAATTTAGCCTGAACTCAGGTCGATTTGCCGCGAATTTTGTGAGTTTCAAGCGCAAAACACTAACGAGAGCATCTTGGGGCTCATAAGGTAGGCGCATTTCCCGAGTTTCCGTCAACCTTATGTTCTACTTGAAACCTCATTGCACGAAATTAGCGAATATATACTCAGTTGCAAACTAATTTGGTTTTTCGAGAGACTCACCTGGAACCCAGCTGAATCTCTTGTTTGTGATTTTTCCAGGCAACTGAATGTGCTGCACCAGGCCGCCTCACGTTTCAGTCACTCCAATATTCGAGACATCGCGATACATATATATTTTTGTAATGCACTACTCATAAGGTTGCTGAATACTCCACGACAACCCATAACCGGTTTCGCCCTTCTTGAGGCTCATTAGGTAGGTGCAGTACCCGAGTTTCTGTCAACCTTATGTTCTACTCGAAAGCAAATTGCACGAAATTAGCGAATATACACTCAGTTGCAAACTAATTTGGTTTTTCGTAGTGACTCAAACACGAGGCAGCCTGGTGCAGCACATTCAGTTTCCTGGAAACACCAAAACCGAGAGATTCAGCTGGGTTCCAGGTGAGTCTTGCATTCTGAACTGATGACTGGAACAATCAAACGTCTGACCGTCATTGGGTGGGGATAAAACTGTGACATTGTTCAATCAAGTCCCGTATACACTTACTGTCAGATCGCACTCATATCTGAAGGGCAATGAAAATAAACTGGTACACCGCATAAAGTCATTTTTCCAGTCGCAATGGGGGCTGAATTTTGAACGCGAGCGGAATAAAACATCGTCTAAATAGTAATTCATAATCTTTTAGTGTGTCGGTACTTTGTTAGGTGGGATTCTCGTGAATCTCGGCTGGTTTTCTGAAGTTGAGGAGAACAGCGAGTGGTTCGAATCTCGGGGGAAAGCCGCTCTTTCTTTTTTAGTGGTCGAATCAATAAATGAACCTACGGAAATTTCATTAAAACCACCCCGAAACCGTTTTCAAATGCTTGACAGGCGAAAAATAGAGTTACTAATGGTGCACTATGTTTCCTTCGTCTCTCTCTCTCTCTCTCTCTCTCTCTCTCTCTCTCAAGGAGCGTGTCAAGAGTACTGTAAAATCCATAACAGCTGGTCAGCTTGTTTGAGATAGCACGTCGAACCGATTCGAAACTATTTTCTTGACGCTGAAACACCATTCTGACGAATTCGGTTGGCTGCCAACATGAGCAAGTTCAAATCTACACACGTGTTTCAGAAGTAATGACGCGAAAATTTGCGTAACTTTGTTTCCACGCCTCAGCCTCGATGAATCTGATTTAACCAGTGAGATATCTAAGAGGAGTTTTCAGTGTTTCTTGTATCTGGTTGCCGTTCTGGCTGGTAGGAAGTCCTAAATCTTTGTATACTGACGTAATCCGCTTATTGCTCATCGTTTTACATCGCTCGACCGATAACCAATCATGTTTCCGACAAAAAAAAGCGCGCAATTAAGGAGTAAGGCCACGTTTAACCTAGAGCTTATCAGTAGAGTACAGCAACACATGGGCTGTACACTGATGATCTACAATAATGATCAAGAATTAAATCGAAATGGTTTATTGAAAGAAACTAATCATAAGATTGTTGAAAACAATTCGACAGTCAACCACCGAGTCTGCAGTTCTTGAGGTCCATCTGTGAAGCACGATATCTAAAGCTAGAATTTTCTACTCATGAGAAGAAAGGGTGGAAATCAAAAATAGCCCTAAGCTACCTTGTTGCTTCCCTGTCCCTTTGGAAGTATGTAAAATATCGCTTCTAAAGCAACATGCTCTTTTTGTCACGATTGAGGGTGTCCTCGTCTTTTTGGCGTTTACTTAAGTTATGAAATGTCTGATGCTGACTAGTCATCGGAACTCTCGTCGGTTCAGGTGTATTTATCCGTGTAATTTCTCATTCTAAACCGTCAAGCTTATACACTATCAACATTAGACTTACAGCAACCAAGATTCGCGTATATTTGTAATACACTACTGATAAGGTCGCTGAAAATTCGTTGACAGCCCACGACCGGTTTCGCCCTTCTTGGGGCTCATCAAGTAGGCACAGTAACCTGCGTTTCCGTCCCACCAATGTTTTACTTGAAAACAAATTGCACCAAATTAACGAACTACACTCATTTGCGAACTAATTGGGCTTTTCAAGAGACTAACCTGGAACCCAACGAAATCTCTCGTTTGTGATGTTTCCAGGGAACTCGGGGACTGCGCTAACCTGATGAGCCCCCAGAAGGACGAAACCG
>NW_008751815.1:312437-321318 GCF_000715545.1 Opisthorchis viverrini
AGTGCATTACAAAGATATATATGTATCGCGATATCTCAAATACCGTAGCGACTGATGCATGAAGCGTTCTGGTGCAGCACATTCAGTTGCCTGAGAACATCATAAACGAGAGATTCAGCTGAATTCCAGGTGAGTCTTTCGGAAAACCAAATTTGTTTGCAAATGGGTGTATTTAGCTAAGATTCTCGTTCGACGACTTTCAGAATATCGCTGAGATTGACAAGTTTTCCGGAGCAATTTGAGTGTAACCATCGGTTATGCCCTTGACCCCACCGACGCCGTGTTGCTAGTCTACTGATGCCACGTTGTCCCCCATTCTTTGCTTACCAAGGTGCAAAACCCAAAGATATGTCTGCTGATGCACGCCTTTCGTTGCAAAAGCTTCTTCGGTCTTCATATCCCGCAAGACAGGTCATCCATCGACATGGTACAATAACTAGGTTCCAACCCGGAAACCGGGCTTTTACAAGAAAGATCGCCACTCTGGCAAATAGTATCTGCCAGTGGAAGATCTTTCTGATGTCGGCAGTGCCGTAGGGGTGGATATACTCAGGACCATGGTTTACGCACACAAGGAATTTACCAGCATAAAACGTGTGCAGTTTTTGATGATTCTCACAGAAAAACTAGTATTCATCATCTAATTATGTCGAAAAGATCTGGCGGCAAACAGAATACAGACCTCACTTGACAGCAAGTGTGTTTCTCACAATCCAGGGGAAATGATCAATATCATGAGGAAAACTTGATTAGCTGGTTCATCTTTGTGGTTAGACTACCAACGTGGCACCGACGAACCAGGGGTTGATCTATTCTATTCTATTCTATTCTATTCTATTCTATTCTATTCTATTCTATTCTATTCTATTCTATTCTATTCTATTCTATTCTATTCTATTCTATTCTATTCTATTCTATTCTATTCTATTCTATTCTATTCTATTCTATTCTATTCTATTCTATTCTATTCTATTCTAATGTCCAACTTTAATCGATGGCGGCTGATGGATGTAGACTGAGAGATCCCAAGCTTTCGGTTTGTTTATCCGCAGAACGTCTCCGTTACTGTATCCTCCAATGCGCAAAGACGTTCGGCAAACCACACGAATCAAATGGCTTTGCTGACCTCACAAGACTTGAACCAAGGTAAACGTCGGATGTGCCGCCCGTAAACATTACGCGACATATAGGAGGTACGTTGTGTAAACACACGTTTCACATGCAGGCCAAATAAAGTGACACTGGTGAAAGCGTCGTCCTGAGGTTTGGTATCAAAGTACACCCGAAATAACAGACGGGAGACCAAAGATAATCGTTTAATCTTCGCACTTGAGAAAACTACGGTCATGTGCCGCTTCACTACCTTTCTGTTCACCAAAAAAAACCTCCGAACTTTCAAAACGCTGTCGACGAGTGTATGCTGGTTTTCAATGGATGTGCACCATTTGTGCGGTCATTTCAAGCTGCAATCAAATAGAATGATGCCTACCGATGATTTAGTGGGTTAAATTCGTATTGTGTTTGTTTCTAAATTAAGAAACACATTCTTGATAGAATCCCCCCATGGTTTTTCAAAATCTTTCGGTGCCTTCCATAAGTTAGGCTCTACGCTTCAATAAAAGTGCTGTCCACAATCTGCTCTAATTGCAAGCACGGATTAGCAAACTTCAATAAGCTGTTTCCGGGTTTGGATGAATGGCCTGAAAACTTCTAACTGGGTTTCTGCCGTCAGACTTAGATTGGTAATCTAAAAAGTACTCGAGAGTAAAGACCAAGATATCGTAACATGCATTTACAGCAAACTTTCATGGAGGTTGTTTCAACACAATCCACTAGGCTTGCCGGATGTTAAACTCAGCTGCACCGGTAACTATTACAACACAGTCTGAACACCCCATTCAGCTCATTTGTGTGCAAAATAATTTGCGTTTGGTGCCTACAAACTTGCGGCTCACCAACTTGAATATTCGTGCAGTACCGTCATCATCATCATCATCATCATCATCATCATCATCATCATCATCATCATCATCATCATCATCATCATCATCATCATCATCATCAGCCTCATCATCATCATCATCATCATCATCATCATCATCATCATCATCATCATCATCATCATCATCATCAGCCTCATCAATGTCATCATCAAAGCAGCAAAATTGGTGTTGGTGTTGACGCTTCACTGCCGTAAATCCACAACTATGGTTAACTGTTAAAAAGTTGACTGACAGATGCTCTGTTGCTAGCTGTAACATGCCCTGTTAAGTACCTACACATCCAAGCACCCAAACAGTTTGACATTGAAAAATACGTCAACATTGCTTAGATCGTAGCGTCTCCAGCCAAGCCCACTGAGTGGTTTGACGATCCCATCCTAGAGTGAAAGCAGCAGAAGCAGCAACCCCAAACTCTCCGTAATCTCTTTCAAACTATTTTTCAGGTCAGGCGTTGCCCGTCTGACACTTTTTCCTGTTCTGGGGGGGGGGCGAATGGTGAATATTTTCCAGACGATAAGGCACGAGAAGAACGGGTCATAGAGGATTATTTTGGAGTATAAATTTGAAATTCCAAGCACAAGCTTAATTACTAATTCCTTTTGTCAATTTGTCATTGTTTTTCAGAAGAACTGCTGGTTCAGCACCCTCTATAAGGGGTAGACTTTTTCTGCCTCCAGGAATCTTCAACTAACACAACCGCTATATTCCGAGAGCGTGAGTGCGTGGGAGAGCAAAAGTTACAACGGCCCCACCCTATTTAAAGGGAACTTTCTGCCATTGATCCAAGCTGTCTGATAGGCGTCAGTGAACATCCGTCAACATCGATCATGCCTCTATGAAATGCTTGAACGCTGATCACATTCGGTCGTGCTTCTGTGGCCGCAAGAACACTCATCAGCTTTTACTGAATTGATTGAATGATTGACTGGCCTGGATGCTTACCGGCTTTCCTGTTGAGATTTTGGTGGAGCAGTAGATTCCGGTCGTTCTGAGGTTACTTTCAGAAATCTGATCTTCCTGATAGCTTCCAACAATCAAAATGGCTACTTTGTAACTAGAGGTGTGAATTCATCAAAAATAACTTGCACTTTTGTAATCAGGCACATCTTCCAGCATCGTTTTCAGGGTCGATTCTAGCTGGCTGGCAACCAATTTGTTCACTGAATTGAGCAGTTCACTTGAACTCATCCACCGGGATGACATCAATGCGCAGTATGTTAGTGGAACATCGTGATGCGTAAGTACGTAGATTCACACACACAACAGCTGTGAACACAAGAACAGTCATACGCACGTCCTGAGCTAATGAAAGTCCCCTTATGAGTAGTGCATGACGAGTATACATGTATCACGATATCTCAAATATCGTATTGGCTGAAACATGAGGTGGCAACACATTCAGTTGCCTGGAAGAATCACAAATGAGAGATTCAGCTAGGTTTCAGGTGAGTCTCTCGAAAAACTAAATTTGTTTGCTAATGAGTGTATTTCGCAAACCAAGTGCTCTTTTGGAAGGATTCAAAGGCTTTCTAATCATTCGTACGATTGGTCCACCTATGGTTTTCAGCCGATCAACCACTTTCCATCAACCGGTTCTGTCGATCTGGTTTCAAACTCACCTTTGCCGTCAATGTATACTTGAAGTAAAAATAAAACCTGGATGATCGTTGAATGACCTTAGCTTCAACCAGTTTTAATTCATCCCATTTCAGCGGTAGTTCACGAACACCGTAAGCTCTATACCTCAAGAAGTTTGTAAATGTGCCCTGACAAGAGAATTTAAGTATCTGTATTTGTTTCATTATAGAATGATACATAGAGTATCGTATATATAGTATAGTATGGTAAAAAGGAATTTGTCATTTAGCGGAACCGATTGCGAAATTATTGCAAAACTTACCAGAACCCACGAAAGCCATGGTGCGACTTCTCTCGTTTGGTGGAGCCCAGCGACCAATGATGCAAGTACCTGTTGGAATCATCACGCCCTATAAGTAGACACATTGCAGTAAACTGTTTTGTGCTGCAACCGAACTTTCGAACAATAAAGGAAACCAAACAACTGAACCAATGTGTTACCAAGTAAATTCAGTATTTTTAAACGAGGGGTCTAATTTACTGGAGGACAGCCGGACAGGCCAAGGGCAAAAGAGTCAGCAGAAACCTCGTAAAACTATTTGGAGCGAGATGTGTTCAGTTCAACTTGTGTTGCGTGGCAACTGGGTCTTCTCTTGAAAGTGGATCATTTTATGACACTTCACATATAAGATCCACAAAATGATGCCGGTGCCTACCAACTATAAAACATGTTTCGTGCAGATTCTTTCCTCACCTAAACTGGGAACCAATCTCCAAAAAGTAGCCGGTTTTTAAACAGCACGTCCTTTCACGATTGCCTTAGCAAAACGTTCCTAAACGCTTGGCTTCGAAAGCCCAGTTGGCTGGGAAATCATCCGTTCAGGTGTAAAAAAAGTAGACAAGTTGAGGACTTTTTTTCGAGGACTCAATCTGCCTGGCCCCTGCTGCATACTGCAGAACTTTTTGGTCTATCTGTTCCACGGTCCTCAGTCACATCAAGTGATATCACGTGCCGCGTCACGTGTGATGGCCTATACGTCGACGTTTATAGGTTAACTTGTGGACGATAAAGGTGACACTGATCTGTCACATGCTTTACATTGCCAAGAAATAGTATGCCGCATGAGACCAAATGATATGTCCTCATATTTCTTGATTTTCTCTATTTTTGTTCTAATTAAAGTTCTACAAAGCATCACTGAATTTATGTTTAAACTCTCTAAGGACTTACTAAGGCAAGAATTTACAGGCTGGACTGATATAAAGTAGTTATTACTTCATGGACCACACTACTCATAAAGTTGCTGAAAACTCCTCGACAGATTTCAAGTGATTTCACCATTCTTGGGGCTCATCAGGTAAGCAACGTCCCCAATTTTGCGTCAGTTTTTCCCTCTAATTGGATATCAAAGTGTAGGCTGCTTGCGAACTAGACTTATTCATAAATAATGGTGATGTCAGCGGGTGAATCAAATGACACCTGTTCGAACCTAGTGCAAGCAATATACGGAGATTATACCAGTTGAAGCATGAGGTGGCCTTGTGCGGTGCACTTTGTTCGAGAATGCCATTAACTGACATATGTTTTGCACAGTTCTTATTAAAATTCATAAAACTTGATCATCAAATGTTACCACTCACCCACTTACACTCTTAAGTAATCAATTAATTAAACAAATAAAACCGAATGCAAATTTGGATAAGTCAGCCAAACCGAAAGGCATTGCCGCACTATATTGCCGCTTCAGAGCTTGTAAAATGATGAAACATATATACTGCAAGTTAAGTGGATTACTTGAGTCGTAATAAGGGGACAAATTAAAAGACCCCCGAGATGCATCTGATGACAAGGAACAGGCTGAAGGCTCAGGGAACTGCAAGCTGTGTTCGAATATTTGTTTCCGGAGCTTAGATGTCCATCTTTTGTCTAACCGATGGCTGGTGACGGTGAATTTGGCGTTGAGCCCGACCGCAGTTGAGTCGGAGCCATTTTATCCGGTGTGGAAATTGTTGGCTCAAATTCGCTCCGATATCGACCGATACCGCGAATTTTAACATTAAAACAAAAGCAGAAAACTAGCGAATACACACTCATTTGCAAACTAATTTGGTTTTTCGACAGATTCAACTAGAAGCCAGCTAAATCTCTCGTTTGTGATATTCTTAGGCAACTGAATGTGTAGCAGCAACCTTATGAGTAGTACATTACAAAAAATATATATGTATCACGATATCTCGAATATCGTAGCGACTGAAACATGAGGCGGCCTGGTGCAGCACATTCAGTTACCTGAGAACATCACAAACGAGAGGTGCAGCTGGGTTTCAGGTGAGTCTCTCGAAAAAAAACAAATTAGTTTGCAAATGCGTGTATATTCGCTAATTTTGTGCAATTTGGTTTCAATTAGAACATAAGGTTCACGGAAACCCGGGGACTGCGCCTACCTGATGTGCCCCAAAAAGGGCAAAACCGGTCGTGGGCTGTCGAGGAGTTTTCAGCAACCGTATGAAGAGTACATTACAAAAAGAAGCAGAAAATAGTTACGTCGACATATTTCTCTCTTGTCCACTGGAGCTTCACCTAACAATCACTTTGGAAAATTTGAAATTGCGGCCTCAAAGCGATATATATATAATGAAAACTGTGGTTATTGGCTTACCTGAGCCAAGCCTTGCATGATTCTAGTTGCAATCAGAAGATGTGGGCCGATTGACGCCGCGGTAGGGATGAACAGGTCCAGTGTGGAACAGATAAGAATGCTGGTAAATCCTACCCATCTGGGGCCGAAATGAAACGAGAGTAGGCCACCTGCCGTGTGGAAGAATCACGTCACAATATATTTGACTCATAGTCGTGCAAACCTAATTTAATCTGGTAAAGCGTAGTAGCAAAAACAACCCTGCCCTCATTTATCCCCATTCTCTCCCTCTTTTCGGTTATCTGAAAACATTTTAGTTCGGAACACTTAAATTCATCCCATGGGCATACTCGTTGGCTCCGATTTGGTATCTACAGAAATCCTCAAAATCAATTCTCAATTGAATTTGATAGCTGTAAACCGTGAACCACAGGCGCATTGGTTCCAGCTGCTACAGCTTTGATCACCGAAAGACGGGAGAGTGTGCTACATACAGCCATGTCTTGGAGGCGATGATATGTTCCGTTTGTTGGGAAACTAGATAGCTAATTATTGAAGGCGACAGTCATTGGCTGCGCAACTGAGCTATTTCCGCCATTGGTGATTTAATTCCCGGGGTCCCATCCTGGGGAGGCGACAGTTGTTGACCGACAAGTTTATTGGTTAGTATTTTCATACTTCGTTGCCAAGTCATACACTGTCTACCTCGCGGTCGCTTCCACTCATCACAGGGCTCGGCGAGAAGAGCTGTACGAGGCAGACGGTCTTCTGGCATGCGCAGTACATGTCATGGTCAACGTAAGCTATAAAGTATGAGTAATTCGGCCATCGTGGAAGAGGTCCTTCTTTTTAAGACCATCTGGCATACCACAAGGGTCGTGCTTTACTCTAAAATCTCTTCGGACCGCTTGACTGATCCGATCGATAAATGCCTCTGAAATGATCCTGACGTAATCCGTTCTCTCAAAACTAAAACTGATGCCAAAATGTGACAGTTTTATCATTCTTGGTAGTCAAAAATACCAAGTGATCCATAAACCGGTCGATATTGGTCACCCAAATCGATTGGATGATAACTCATTGATATTTTTCCATCCTTCCCACAATCGTACACGTACACTCACATGGTGGTTGGATTCAATACCAATTTTGTCGTAAAACACCTGTTTGATTGGAACATTTTGGCGAACATCATTAGTTTGCTAGAACGTGGTCTGCTGAAAAGTGTGAAGGTCAGTGCAGGGTACAAAATTACTCAGGAAGCTGCTGATTAAAGCAAACTTTGAGTTGGTCGTTTCCAGAGAGTGCTTCACGGAGCACACAAGAAGATGAGCAAGGAACGCTGGTTGTTCCAAGATTCTGTCGGCAGAAACTCTCAAATCAGGAACCATTTTTGCAAACATGTGACATCCAGTGAATGTGTGATTTGGGCAAACCAATCGATTGAGATAATCGGAATTTCGGCAATGTCTCAAAAATTGTGGCTCGGATGAGTTCATGGGCTACTTATAAGACGGTATCCAAGACAGCAGTTCACAAAATAACGTCGAAACTTTTGCCTTGCACCACAGTAGTGTGTGAGGTGCCATCCAACCAGTCGTTTTTGGCAAGGAGATATTCGTTTGCATCCAGAGTTGTAGTACTACTTACTGAGTTTAAACTTATGCTCTGTTTTAAATGGAAAGATTTTACATGGAAAACACACCAAGCGTTCTACACGAGGTGAATTTTATTTCAGAAAATATTCACCCCGCTCAGTAGATTACCAAATCTGCTGATTCACAGAAAGATGACTGACCTGAGGTCATTTAATTCTGGACTTATTTTCGTTTTTCAGAGTTGGTATGCAAGCGATCAAACTGTCTTTTAGAACAATTTGGGTTGTTAAACTAACTAACTTTTTGTAAAAGTTACGCGAAGCAAACCGAAAGTTTGAGAAACCAGAGAAGCTTAAAAATCGAACGATCTGATTCTAGGAAGGCTGTGCTCTTACCCGTCCAAGTGACTTCTTTCTCATTTAATCCTCGTGAGAATGCATAGAAAACATATGGAGTGCATTCTTCCATTCGTCACTCAGAGGATATCGGTCATGCGTGGCCTCCATCAACTGGAACGCACAATTTGGCGGACGAATTCTGTACGGATGATATTGAACTTCGCGTACTACTTAATTGCCCTCCCCTTATCGTGACAGTTCATACGGGGTGTAAGGACTGCTTGAGGTTTCCGACCAATCGGAAGAACCGATTTACACTTACCTGTTTTAGAAACGTGCCTGGGATATTGTCCCAAGGAAGCCTTCCTCTGTATTTTGCAATGAAATTTTAAGCCAGCCTATTGCTTGGAAGAATATCACTAAAGTTCTGTATCGTGCATGGGGGTCTATAAAAAAGAAACGTTAAAAAATATTTCTGCTCAGCTAACAGATTCATTGATTTGGCTGCTCAAAACCATATGCCCGGTGAGCTCCAAACTCACGAAACCGATAATGAGCCCCCTGAAGGTTCTGAACAATATATATCGTTCAACAGTAGTACGCCTTCGGTGCCCAACTTCTATGCCGCCCGAAGGTTGCTCGAGGGTTGGGAAACTGTCAGGTTGCCCAAACCTAGACAGGAGGAATCGGGAGGTAGAGGTTGGGTTCGAACCACAGACCTTCCG
>NW_008751815.1:321443-323035 GCF_000715545.1 Opisthorchis viverrini
CCTGAACGCTGATCACATTCGGTCGTGCTTCTGTGGCATGCATGAGGACTCATCAGCTTTTGCTGAATTGACTGAATGATTAACTGTCCTGGATGATTGCCGGCTTTATTGTTGAAATTTTGGTGGAGCAGTAGGTTCCGGGCATTCTGAGGTTACTTTCAGTACGTTACACAATCATTCACACTCGTGTTTTATGTGTTAGAGTACAAAGCATTTTCTACGGTTCTTTAAAAGGTGATTGATAAAAGTCCGCTCATTGGGAGAATTCATGCAATGAACACAACAGTAGCAAGCAAACGATGCATTCCAGTCCAACGTGGCTTCCACTCGGTCAAACCTTTTTCTAGAAGATTAAGAATCACATAAATCAGAAGGAAAACCCCCCGGAAAGTATTTTTGCTGGCTACAAGTGAAATATGCCCAATGTCATCCTCCCGGATATAAGAGTTCTGAAAATAGTTCATGACATTTTAAATTTACACCACTGATTTAGCATAGCAAGGCGTTGTATGCAATAGAATTCGTTATATCTGGGGAAAATTTTCTCGCGGTCACATTTACCGGGTCCCTTATACACACTTTGGGAAAACAGGGGTACGTTTTGACTATAAAAATTTCCCATATTCTATACCACATAGCCCTTAGTCTTCGTAACACTATCTGAGCCGGGTTTGGATCGGAACCTCTAAAAGCATTGTCAAAGATCCTAACTTGGTGCTAATCGACCTACACTCACTCACATTTCATTCGTGGAAGCCGGAGACTAATAAGTTCATTTTAGTGTACATAAACTTGGTCCTGTTGGCTACCCCACATCATCGTCGGTTTGAGCTTGACAGATCAGTGAAAAGCACCTCTAACCAGCTGATCGCAGAATCCGCGTGTCTGTGGAATACCCCACATCTGTTCTAATAGCCTGGAAACTTGGTCATCCATGACTAGCCTGGTTCTTATATGAAGCCATAATTCCCGCGTTGCTGTAAAGTGCGACATTGCTGGGATGCTTATGCGCGAAGCCCTACCAAACACCAGAAGATTATTTTCACTCCGTATCGGTCTGATTCCACCAAAAAATTCATTTCAAACTTTCAAAGCATTCATTAAAGCTAGAGGTCGCTTACTGTCACACAAAAACCATTCAACAACAAAGTTGCTATCATAAACGTGGAAATAGCATCGTTCTTAGTTTTCCAGTGCGTGTGTGCAGGAAGCACATTTAAGCAAATGTTATCACTCAATGTAACTCACCTCCTAGTAAAACCAGAATTCAGCTGCACACATTTTTGTTGTAAAATCTCTATTAAATGTCAGGAGAACCATTGTAAACGCCATCTGAAAACCAGGAAAAGGCGTGCTCGAAACCACACTTCAAGAAATTTGGGCCTCCAAAATTATTCTCCTTTTTGCAAAGCTGACAGCGTTATATTTTCTCCAGCCTTGCGCATTAACTGTGTAAGGTTTGCTCACTCTAAACACATGTTGGTACGCACACCCTCTGTATCAATGCAACCACTCACTCACTCACTCACTCACTCACACACTCACTCACTCACTCACTCACTCACTCACTCACTCACTCACTCACTCACTCA
>NW_008751815.1:323119-338943 GCF_000715545.1 Opisthorchis viverrini
AGTCGAAATCCCCGTATTTGGTTTGAACTCGAGGAACGACGCCGGAGGGTTACTGAGTGGGATGATTCTAAAGTTATGTGTAGACCTAGCTGGTGACTAATGCTTGTCAAGTTATATAGAGGCGAGTAAACCACCTAGTGACCTGTACCACCCGTAAGACGTGCATGTATGGCTATGACTAGTCAATGATAATTCCGTTTGTACAACGGCAGTCACAGAACTTCACTTCCAGCTCACTCACTCACTCACTCACTCACTCAATCGATCGATCAATCAACCAGTCAATCAATTTCAATTGCAGCCTTAGTTGAGAACACATGATGGCACAAGTATCTGAATGGCGGCATTGGCGTTTCTGCCTGAACCATGATTCAGAATCATTTGACAGTTTGCGCAACACTTAAAGACAATTGAAATCACCAGTCGAACTGAGTCAAACTTTACCGAGAATAACCCGGCTACAACTTAACATCTTATCTGATAATAGCCACGGAAATTTACAGAGAGTTTGCACACTCTTCATCCAATTTTTGGGAAACGATTTACAGGAGTTTTCCTTATAAGCAGCAGGGAGAGAATGACAGAAACTCCTGGCTAATTTGTGAAAACCCATCGTTCATTTCCATGACCAAAGCCGTGTTTTTTCAGGAGAATTCATTTGGACTTTAAACGAACTTTTCACTTTTTTCGGTTCTTTGTTTGCTTGTGAAGTGCAAAGTTTGGCCCAGGGGTCTGTTTGACGGTAGACAAACAGACAAACTCGAAAGTGAATTACGGTCAACTAACGCTGGTTTTGCGTTACTGACTGAGCGATTGGTGAAACGTGTGTGCACTTTAGTCTCACAGGCATACATTCTTGTCAGTAGACCATAGACCTAGTGAAGGAGAGGAAGACGTTCCATACCTCTATACTGGGGATTTGCTCTAGGTACCTCCCTCTCTCCAACAGCCACCCTTGATTTGGAATTTGCTGTGGGTTCAACTTGACCAAGCTTGTTCTTCAAGTTACCTTTGGTCACGCAGACATACCTGAGACGGAAAAACAATCGAGGAGTTTCAGCCAGATGTATCAAACGGGTTTTATCACATAAACATTCTTTCTCCATCAATTTTGAGATTTCGTCGTTGATGGTGAGGATGATGGTGAAATGTGTTCGAAGATGACGTGGAGTTGAAAACCCGTAGCGTGCATTATGTTTTACTGGCGGTCCACCTAAGTTAGATAAACGTCCCTGTACACGCGAACTAAACTCATTTGCAAACTAATTTGGTTTTTCGAGAGACTCTTCTGAAACCCAATTGAATCTATCGTTTGTGATGTTCTCAGGTAACTGAATGTGCTGCACCAGGCCGCCTCATGTTTCAGTCGCTGCGATATTCGGGATATCGCGATACATGTATATCTTTGTAATGTACTACTGATAAGGTTGCTGAAAATCCGTCGGCAGCCCACGACTTTCATTACAAATTTTAGGCACATCACTTGCTTGGATGAACGGACAGTATGAAAATCATCCAAAGGTGCCGGGCCAAAACGGTCATTCTGTAAATGAAAAGTATATCTTCTTTGTGGCTTTATGTTTTCATTTCTAGATGAGTACTAATTTCATAACGGCAATTCATACTAATGCTGCCCAAATCCTGCAGAGCCGTCTTCATTTCAAAGACAGGATGGCTCTTCTTGATTGCTGTCCATTTGAAAGCATGTTAATAACTTTAAAGTTTGTCACTGTGAATGCCTGTCGCAGCCAATCATCTAGGGTCGTAGCTGTCAACCGTAACACTTCGCAAAGCTTTGTGACGTTTCTAGTGAGTGTCTGGTGGAATTCGGCCGTTTTCCTCCAAAACACCACGAACTAATTAGGTTTGGTTTCACCTCATCCAATTCGTTTGCAAGAATGCCACACGGATTAGTCTGATGTCCCGCTGCAGAAACCGCCTCTCGAAATAACTTTATAACCTTATAATAAAGGTCCTTGACTGAGTTTGAGTGATCTCACTCCTTTCAACCTCGTATTACCAAATTTCCTCAGCAGCCAAGGAACTTTTCAAAACTCTTACCCCGCACACAGTTGATCTACCTGCATTTTTTGCGGCGATACAATGCAGCAACTTGAGTACACCGGTCGCTGAGGTATCCCCTCAGGGTTGAAGCGGGAATTCGGAGACCAAATCCGTCTGCTAAGCCATCTAGATTATCGGTTCCTCCAAGAGGGGATCAGTATATGAGTCCTTTCTGCCGGAACGGTTATTTCAATCGCACAAACGTCCTAGGGTTTGAATACAATCACAAACAGTCAGAAAACACACGGTCTCTCTCAATCTAAAAAATTGGAATCTGAAGATATTTATGAGGCTTTCTCAAACCTTTGCAAGTGACACTTTGACCACCTTTGGGCATGCAAGCAGAAAACAAGTCACAAAATCTCATGGCTGGAAACCTTCCTCTTTCTGGGGAGTTCAAAAAGATTTGTCCGTTTAGTAAATTAAAACGATGAACTTGGGTGTGTGCTAACAGCTCCTGGTTAAAGAAAGAATGGACTTGATTTTATATATGATATTTTTCACCTTGAAATAGCTCACCCATGATAGGAATTAAATAATCCCGTTTCTAGTTGACAGCTCACAAAGCATTACAAAAGGAAGCGTGTAACATGGCATTCGCTTATGCGGTGGATCATTTGAGGATTTTTTTCCGAAAAGAGTTATGTTTGGACTTTACTGTCACTCATCAAATTTCGATACCAAAGTCACTGTATATTCAAACAAGTGAGCTAATTTGGATATGACGGCATGAAGCTTAGTCACTGGACTACCGAGCAGCCATGAATCTGTCCAAAAATTAACGTTTGCTCCCAAGCGGAATTAGTGAAACCCAAAGTGCCTAAATGTTTCCGACAAATATAGCTATATTGTCTGCAGGTTTATGCTCTCACCTTCATCTTGAGTACAATATACTGTTATTATATATTAGATATTCTTTCAGCTGTAACACCCTTTTGGCGCTTGGTTGCCATGCCACAAGAAGGTAGCACGAGGGCTGGAATACTGCCAGGTTGCCCAAGCCTATACAGGGGAAGTCAAGAGGCAGAGGTCGGGTTCAAACTACGAACCTTCCTGTCAGCAAATTTGCACTCTAACCGCTTGAGCCGTTTCGCCCAATTTGAGTACACTAAAAACGCATTTACTATCGTACCCATTATCTTGTATTGCAACTATCCATTTGCCACCCGGAATAAAAATAATCCACTCTGCAGTTTCGTCACTTTCTAGTTACCTTAAAAATTCGGACAGATACGACTAAATTCTCAGGTATATGTAATTAGTTTGTATAGATTAGATCAAGTTTCAAGTAATTTGGGTTGAAATCCCAGGCATACAAAAGATCCAGTGTCTTCCTCCACTACCTCATTACTCTGATTTGAATTGAGTTGCTAAACATCTGAACTTATTCTGTGTCATTAAACCTATACAGACGTGTCTAAATATTTTGATATGTACGTAAGTTTTGTAGAAGCTTCCACGTACTTGAAATTTTATCATTGTTCCTCTGAAACAAACAGCTTGCAGGGTTACGTGACCGCAGTATGCGGCATGATACGGCGTGGCGTGATGTGGCACTTTATAACATAGCATAGTATAGTATGCTATATAGAATTTAGCATAGAGGAGAATGTTGGTAGCTCAGGTAGCGTAGCTGGTCGACGGTTTGTTTGCTGAGCTAGGCAATTTGATTGCAACTGTTTCATCATCAATCGAGGTGACATCATCAGTGCGTTGTTGGGGAGCATGGTTTAGCGTAGTGATGGGTGGGTGGTTGTGCGTTGAGTAGTGTTGTGTGTGCGTGTGTTATTATACGTGCTGCTAGCTAGGTTTGACTTCCGATCACCATTGGTCATTCGGTCGGTCGGCTCCAGGTCTACAATTCACGTGGTCATCCATCAATCAAGACACCGGATAAGAGAACAACCATGAAGCCGACTGACCGGACAACTAATCATGATCGACTCCGACCGACCGAACAACCAATCATGATCGACCCCGACCGACTGAACAATCAATCATGATCAACCCCCGGTAGCAGCACACACAATCATCAACCCATCGCTACGCTCTACCACGCTCCCTAACAGCGTACCGATGATGTCACATCAGCTGCTGATGAAAAGTTTCCAATGGAATTACCCAGCTCAGCGAACAGTCCAACGACCATAGTGTGGTAGATTATAGCACAACACAGTATAGCATAGTACTGCATTGCATGGTATGGTATGGTATAACATATGGTATGGTATTATAGCATACTGAAAACAGTGCCAGAAGACCGTCACCTGGTATTTGGGTAAAAATATACCCCCAGAAGAAAGCGCCTAGTATTAAGCCTTGAGTTGGCCTGTCCCACTCATAAGTTCCAACGGATATCTAAAAAAACAGGAAAATAAACGTTTGAACAGATAGAAAACTTTACCTGAGGAGAGGTGTTGTTAGAGCCATTCGACCCGGGTGTCGGGCAAACAGGTTGCTCAGGAGACAATCCGGTGGATGTCTCGTTGATCGTGTCATTAACCATTGACAGAATCGTCACGTTTATATCCACTCTGATCAAGTAGCAGATGAAAAACGCCAGGAAAACGGTTATTGCTGTCTGCGTGCGACGCTGCAGCCAGAAAGTGCATGACTTCATATTTCTGTTTGTCATCACTAAGTTCAACCAACGTTTGTCTCAAATTCTGCAGCTTAGGCTGAAATAAAAGGATGAGTGGAGTTGCATTTTAGGTTGTAGGCATAAAGTGACACGGATCACGAAAAGGTATGTGAAGTTGGAAACCAACGAAAAATGAAAAAAGTAAAGAAGTGTACAATCAGTACATTCACTCTACGTAAATACACAGTAAAAAAACTACCACCATGTGTCTTCTTTTGAAGGCTGGTCCTTTGAGCAACACGCCAGGGTTTTCAGTAGACTTATGTCCAAAGAAATCCAAGTGATTGTAAATCACACAAATAAAAATCGTGTTTAGAATGACTTTTTCTCAGAAAATCCCACGGTAAGTTGAGACTCAGTGTTTTCTCCAACTGGCCACAGCCAAATGTTAGCACTCTGTGATGCAAGCGTTTTTAGCACAACTAACATATTGTGCTACAATTCAGCGTGGTTCTACCGGCCCCATTCAATAGGAGGAGGCTTTGGATGTTCATCAATATCGTAAAGCAAAAACCAGGTGGCAGAAATTCATTTTTTCAACCTCCTTGTTAGATTTCCTACACCAAAAACTGATATTCCACAATGAAATTTGAGGGAAACGAGCCAGTTTTAAAAAGTGAAGTGAATCTTTGTGATGTCGCTGTCTCCTCAGAAGACTAATTTCACTGTGCCGCCTTGGTTCACTGTCGATCGTTGCATGCTGTTTGTTGTTTCAGTGATTTTTCAACTGTACACGCCAGTGATGAACGTTCAATCCAACATTTCTTGTTGAGCATGACAGCGGTTGCTCAGTCCTAACTAATCAACTTGGTGTATACAAATAGACAGAATTTTATGCACTAATATCCAACTGCTGATTAGAAGAAGTAAATCTGGCCTTGGAAATGTAATTATAAAGGTTCCCTCTTGCGTGAAGGACGGACTTTCGGTAACTACTGACACTTTCCTTAACCCTCTCATCTGAACTCATAGGCTCACAGAACAGGCGAAAATCAAGTCTAATGTCACCATTGCCTGCCTAATACGGCATTTAAATATTGTTTTGCCAAAGTCACGTGACCTTTTCTAAACTTCTACTTCATAATTGTAGATTAGTAGCTGATCGAGGGACATCAGTATACTCATCGTATCATCGATTTTATAAGAGCAACTTGAAATTCTCATACACCTACACCTACATGCACTCAGTCGGGCTATCCGGAAAGAGCTCGACAGAGCGAGCACCGCTGGCGTCAATCAGCCGGCTTGTCTTGCAATGTTTCCAACCAAGCAAAGGCACGGTAACGGGAGCCCTATCCTGGAAGGCGTACAGGACCAACAATACCCCAACTCTTCGTAATCTCTTTGACCCTCTCCTGCCAAATCACTCTTTGTCCACTTTGCGTCTTGCGCCATTTTGAAGGAGGCGAGGAGAGCAGCACTAGTCCAGGTATACGATCTTTTTGTATGCACGGCATGAAACCGAGCCACCATAGTTGAATATTTTCCGCAAATGAAGTACCCATCACTTAAAAAACAAACATTGACCTCCAAATTATCCCGTTACGAATTTGTTGCGGCCATCCGAAAACAGCGAAGATTTTGCGACCTCGGTGGTAGAAAATCTTAAGATATACCATATCATCTGTCTGCAGAAGCCATGTTTCGTAACTGTATAACAAGATACCCCGTGAGTATCACGTTTTTATAATAATCCATGGGTTTTTAATGAATTAATTGTTTGTCCTTGTAACCAGCCACCCAACGTTGGATCGAGCCTGTTCTAAAGATTTCTCACCAACTTTACCATTTGGTCAAATAACACACAGAAATTTCAGTCGACTGAAATGCTATGACACACATTTTCGAAGGGCAATGGGCAAACTTAAGTTAATTTCCAGACTCTGGTCTCCACACATACGCTGTTTCTTGCGACGGTTAGAGTTTTTTTGCAAGTACTTAGGTAAAGTATGCTATTTCCACTACCTGGAGATCTTGAAATGGTAAGAAAGAAAGTGCATACGAAATGGACTGCGCTGGATAAAATCATGGAAGTTACCTTTTACAGTACTTTATCAGCACGTCATAGTTCTAATCCCGAGTTATGCAAGAACATCCGCCAGAATTTTTGTGTATTGCCAGCTTGACGTACCGGAAGAGTTATTGCTTCATATGACATTCTTGCATAACCTATTCTGGATCCATGAGAGTCAAAAATTTGAAGTGTACAATCTCGCAGTCATTTGTGGTCACGGTCTCTACCCTATGGCGGCAGCCCCATTGCTGCCACTGCCTAATTTCTGGAACGTCCTCCTACTCGCAAGGGTGTGTGCTAAAAATGTGCCGGTGATAATGCTCTACAAGTACATTGCCTTTTTGGTTTTTTAGAGACAACGACGCATGTCTTGTCACGTATGTTTTTGGACTCTTCGGGTTTGGACGTTTTAGAAAATGTAACATGACCATTATGCCCACTGATATGAATAACCATGTTGTTGTTGGGATGATCTTGAGCCAGCCTAACATTTCGGTTCATTTTGGCAATGTTGCCTTTTTGGTTTTTCGGAGACAACGACGCATGTCTTGTCATCTGTGTTTTTGGATTTTTCGGGTTTGGACGTTTCAGAAAATGTATCGCGACCATTATGCCCATTGATATGAATGACCACTTTGTTGGTGGGATTGATCTTGAGCCAGCCTAACATCTCGGTATTTTCTGGCTGCTTTTGGCATATGTTCACCAGTTTTTCGCAGTGCTTTGTATTTGTAATGGATGCATAGTTGTTTCCTCATTTTCTGTGTCTAGGGAACCTCGGTGAGATTTGCTTATGCCTGCACTGCTATTGTGGTCTTATTCTCTTTATCAAGTGTTTGCTTCATTTTTGCGGATTTCAGGTTATATATTATGGACACCTTTGATCTGGTATTATTGAAATTGTGTTACCGAAATTCTATATTACAGGTGTTCAGGCATGTCAAAAACACATTGATTTGTACTTTTTCAGCCGCTTGAGTGCGGAGGTGGCCTACTAACGTGTTTAGACCAAGTAAAGGTGAACTGGATATCTTCTCGCCGGCTGTTGTTTTACAGCGCCAACCAATTTCTTCGGAGCCAAAGGTACTTCTAGGGATACAGGACCTTGCTCACTATAGTTCTGAAGAGTAGATTGAGTATTCTGAATTGTGGACAACAGGATGATTTAATCCCGTTTTAGCTCTTTTTACGTATTAATGTTAAGTGTCCTTGCTGCAAATAAGAGCACCTACCGTGAACCTTACTTGGTACTAATGACAGTAAAAGTAATTGACCTTTTCCGGTGAAAACTCTTCCGAAATCCTTTCTAAATTTCTCCATGGCAGCAAATGATACTGCTTCTGAGTGTTCATTTCATTGAATGGCTATTCTTGCAAACAGAATGACATTAATCATAACTGTCGTCTTGCTTGCACCAAAAGGCTCCCGTCCGTATTCTGTAAAGTCTTCATATGCGCTGTCGTATCCATATATATATATATATATAGTTTGAGTACTACACTAGGGTTCGGGGTAACTGCTTAATCACATTCATTAGGGTGCTTAAGGGTGCACGTTTATCCGAAATTGAGCAAACTGACTGAAACATCTGCTTCGCGCCTTTGCTGCTGACACGGTATAAAAACTATTCTCTCTATAATGTGTCCCTATTTCGTTTAACATTCAACTGTGGTTTGGAGTGCATTGACAAAAAAACAACGTCAGGCGTAAATTTGGTTGTTGTTTAAAATGGTCAACAATCAACATTCTTCATGTGACAGCAGTTTACCTTTGTTATTTATTTACTGGTCTTGCTTCAGTTCTGAAGCCTACATCATCTATATAACTCCTCAAAAACTTCAGCGTATTATTTTTCAAGAAGAATAATTTTGTTGGGGATATGTTCTATCGAGAAGTTGTAAAGGCTTATCTTCCATATGACTAACGAAGATCCCTGACTAAACTCTCTGCAGTTTCTCTAAAAATTGTGATCATTTTCCGTGTCACTGGCTGTTTCGGATACACTTAGCTTCCAGCACGTCTACAGCTCTTTTCATTATTGCCTATCATTATTTGTGTATTAACGAACGTGTATGGTTTTTCAGATCATCATTGTTTCCTTGTGTTTTAACAAGAATGCGGAAGACAAACTAACGGTCCATAATTCGATACAAATCCATCTTTTGTGGCCTAGGATATAAACGGTTCTTCAGAGACTCAAAGGTTCCAACTGGTGTAGAAGCATTAGGCTTGGATTTTACCCACCTTTTTCCATTTTGAACGAGAAAGTTGGTCTGAAGCTTTACCACTTTTTCGTGCTTCTTGAGCCATCCGTCATTTTGGGAAGGCACCCAGATTTTGCGTGCACTTACAAAACCGATATTCCATACGGTATGGGCATGTAGCTAACGTTTTTCAACAGCTCAAAGAGTTGATTGCCACTGGCTGGAATTAACTTAACTTCATACACTTGTACAAGGTATGCGCATGTAGCTAACGTTTTTCAACGGCTCAAAGAGTTGATTGCCGCTGGCTGGCTTCTCTCTCAACAGTTTCTCATGGTTTGTTTGTCACACATTTGGCATGCGAACACTTCGCCTTCTGAGCTGACCGGTGTGCCGTACCATCCAGAGTATTATAAGCGGTCCTTCCTCACACCCAGTTTTCTTGCAATTCGGTAGCTGCTGAGCCCACTATCAAGTCCTAAGATTGAAAAGTGTTGCACTTGGTAACCTGCTGTTCGTACTTGAACTGCTCTATAAAAACATACAGCATCCTTTCTAAAACAGCCCGTTCTCAAATGGTGTAGTCACGTTGAAGAGCTCATCCAACCCAAAACTACAAAAGTGTGACCGGGTCCAGGTCTTGCTTTATTACCAAAGATAAACAGTTCAGTAATTCCATCCGTAATTTTGATTACTGGTGAAACGATGCTTCCCGGCATTGAATTATTATTGAGAATAACGCGCCTAACTTCTCCTTGCCTCGGCCACACCTGGAAGTGATGTATATCCATAGGCTGAAATTCAGATTCAGGTAGCTGATAGCACAATCCTCAACGGTTTGTGCTTGCCCTACTCCGCACCAGCAGAGGATGGTTTAAGTCACTGAATTTGGAGTGGCGCCCAGCTACACTCATCCCAACTCTGGAAAAAACGTACCTATCTGAGCATTATTCCACGGGTTCTCGTTGTATAAATTTTATAAATTTCCAAAAGACATTATGGATGAGACAAGATTGACGGCGCACACCAAACCTCAGAATTTTCAATCTTGTGTTCACTTTGACCAACACTGGTCGTGTCCGACTGTCAAAGAAGAGATACCAACACCGAAACCATTTGCTTTCTTCCGAAGTTAATTGCAGGAGAAGCGTGCAACAGTGGTGCATAGCACATGCTCTCTGATGTGCACATATCTCCGTCAGAACAGCAATATAGCTTCATCTGAAGCTCTTGTTCCGTCCAGGTCTTCTTCGCTTATCAACTCTGCAAATTCATATATCGCCGGTTTCAAAATATCTCGGTTAAACTGGCTTGGGATTTAACTGAATCAGGGAAGAAGACGCTGGTCTATGTCAGCCCTGTACTGCACCGTACAAACAGTGGTTTGCTGGTGAAATTTGAATTGTTTAAACAGCACACACCATTTTACTTGTTGAACTTCCATGTCCCACAAGACTTCATCAAACAATCCTTTAAAGCCCCAGCTGGATTAGCCATTATGACACCGTCTGGAAACTGTTTCCCGAATTTATCTCCTTGGAAAGCAGAGAGACCATCGATGCTTTCCTCTGAAACCTGGGATTTTTGACTATGCGCTTGTACGCCCGCGTGTTCATCGTCCTCGCCTGATTAAATGCAAACGCCATCCTAATGCAGAAAAAAATATTGTGGGGGCATTCGATGGTAAATGATTCCCGTTCAAGATGGCGATCGACGTGACCAATGCGTCAGTTCCGGGGTGATTATTTAGCCCAGTGTTCCCCTATCACATGTTGGAAATTGGATGCTTCATCATAATACACTACGGGCCAGATGCACCCGGCGAACTGAGTTAGCGAGATCAGCCTGGCCTCCAAAGCTCGTGTAATGAACCAACAAAAAGGAATTAGTGATATCAAACAATTTGAACCTAAGTGTATTTCAAACGTTTTTGGCACTGATTGTTTCAGATAATCTTAAATACCATGTTCAGCGTTCGAAATGTGTTTCCACGGCTGATGTTATTACCACAACCTCGTAGACAATTTCTTTTTAGTCCGTCCATATGCAAATCGGACCTGCACGATAACTACCTAATTTTCGACTGTATAGCCGCCGAATAGCGCGGTAGGTATCACTGATTTGTGTCAACAACACTCTCATCACATGCATGTAGAGACCGTGTAAGTCGCCGGCAATCATATTTAAAAAAACGTTACACCTTACACAGAGGCGGAGAGCGACTGGAACAAACACTTAAAAACGCTGTCGCAGAGCATATAAACCAAGTTAACGTTCTATTCATTATTAAAACCCTACGGAGCCTTTTGTGAAATCCTCACAGGCAGAAAAAAATGACGAGCCAAAAAGTTAATAGTGATATTCTGTTTCCACTGTTATCTGGACACGCTTACCCAAACAATGCTCAAAATATCGCACAAACTATTTCGACCTTGGGCATGATCCTAATAAGTCTAATTAGTTCAACTAAAATGTTATAGATTCCAATATATAGGTGTTACATATGTGCGGGATTTTCGTGAATCCAGTGACAGATGTGTGTTAACTCGGGGTCATTTTTCGAATAAAGAAAGTTTGCATAATGTGTACATCCTTATCCATGTATTCACGGATTGATACAATGTTCGAGGTTATCACCCAAATATCTTGTCGTTCTGCGCTTATGACTCACCTGGAAGGCACAAGCAAAATAGCGTGTGGCCCTATTATTCAGGCTTTTAGAGCGGAGTAGTAAGCTACCTAGCGTGAGGAATCAATGAAAAATCGGCTTTTACCTAAGTGGCAGATGAGATGTCAACAACTCTCGGGTGAAGGCTATTCCCCGCAGTAACTACCTGAAATGATGAAACATTTATCTTTATAAAAGCTGCAGTTCTTGAAAGAAGTTGAAAAAACCATAATCGGATTCACTTTTGTTGTAATTTTTCTACTCAACCGTTTTCCATGATTTTGCGGAACATTCCATTTTAATGTTGAGCCGACCTTTCACAGGCTGATCGTTATTCACCAAATGGAATCCATTTCTCGAAAACGATGTTTTCGGGGTTGCCACTTCATCTTTGAATGTCTATGTCTGGTAAATTTACTTGTTTAAGTGAGCGAATATTCAATTATCTCAAATGGGAAAAATTGGTCAAGGTAATCAGATAGCTTCTCGCTAGGAGTAAACCTGTACCGAAGCGTGTGAAAGCCCTCAGAGCTTGCGGCCTGTTTCCAGTTTTCTCCAAAGAAGGCGGAGAATTCCTGATAGGCCGCCTAACAAAACTAAGCGGTCCTACGTGGGGTGAATAGAGAGTACCTGTAGAATGCGGCATATCGACATTAATCCTTATCTCCGACAGGGTACGCTGATGCTGCGTGAAAACAGCCGTGGCATCATTATGGCAGCTGCGACATCAAAGATGCTCTCTGGTCTTAACTTTCAGAGCTTGACTGAACGCAGGTAGAGGGTGATCCCCGAAAACCAAGCATTGTTCCTCCTGCGAGAGGATCACGTCCTCACCCTCCGAGAGATTTTGAAACATCGGCACTGTTTACAGGAGCCAACAATGGTTGTGTTGCTTGACTTGAAAACTGATTTTGACTCCGTGAGAGTCAGGCACTCTGACAGTGTTTATGGATCGAAGGTGTCCCTCATTAACTATTGAACCAACCTAAGGCGCCGTTCGCCGGCTTCAGCGGCCATGTTTAGTTCTACGGGAAGCTCTCGCCAGAGTTCATAACATCGTCTGGTGTCAGACGATGTCGCCTCTTTTCAACTCCCTCTCCGACTTCGTCATTGATACGATTATGCAAGATTCAATACCAGCCTCTAGTGCCTCTAGTACCTGTGGGGTCGAAATACTTTCAAGGCGCCCGCTCACAGACGTTGAGACGCCTACGACATCGCTCTTGTTAGATCTAACACTGAGGTAACGCAAACAAAATTAAATAATCTGAATACCTTTGCCTCATCGTCTGACATGCGTTTCACACAAAAGTTTGAAGTGCTCCTGCAACACTGCGTGGAGTCGAACCCCACTCTCGTGATTGCGGGTGTGCCACTTGAGGTGGTGGACAATTTTGTCTACCTGCGTGGGTGTATCAGTCCAGGATGGTCACGCAAAAGATTGTTAGAGCCAGTGCAGCCTTACATGCTTCACCTGTGGTATAGGCATGACATTGGCTTATTCGTCGAGGGTCATGCTTCCACTGCTGAGTTTTTATTCATACCGCCGTAGGAGTCAGAAACCTGGCCGATACACGCCAAGGACGTCAAAATAGCCTTACATGCTTCACCTGTGGTATAGGCGTGACATTGGCTTATCCGTCGAGGGTCATGCTTACGCTGCTGAGTTTTTATCCATACCGCTGTAGGAGACGGAAACCTGGCCGATACATGCCAAGGACGTTAAAAACATTCAGTGTTTGACCGTTGGTGGCGTCGGATTATTGCACGAATATGATGGGAAAACCGGGTCAACATTGCTAAGGTAAGAAAAAACCCACCAACGACGGATGAACCAAGCACACTTCAAAGTTTGCGATGAATTGGCCACATGTTTCATATGCCAGTGGACCGACATCCTGGAAAGTTTTTTCAGAACCACGCAATTGGTGGAAACAAAACAAGGGAGTTCAAACAGCGGCTTTGAAGTAAAGCATAAAAGCCACTAACAGCAAACTCAGCTGCGCTAGTCACTTCCGGACCACGGGACGGGTTACAGACATTGCGCTCCGCATCCAAGCTATCGCCGTCAAATCATAGCTCCCTCCATAATTCCCCCTATTACAAGTTCACTGCCAGTCTGGTATTTACTTACCAATTTATCAGCCGAGGCCTCCAGTGCGCAGTTGCCTACCCCATATCCCCAAATCATCGGTGGCAGCTACAAGTGCATGGTTCTCACGGCTAATAATGATGATGATGTTGACTACGCGATGATTACATACGCGTGATAGCCTAATCCAGCGGTCAACAACGGCATTTCATACTAATTACTGTACGCATTGTTGCTTAACTTGGCTACTTATAGTAACTTCCGGACCCGTGTCCACGCACCCAGCTGATTAAAACTCCCAAGTATATAATAGCCCAATCCAATGGACCACGTTTGTCCTTCAACCATTTCGTCCGGCTGCCAAGCTCACGGATGAGAAATACACAACCACCCTTGGCGAATTGCGTTTCTGTTGATCAGTTGCATCGGTTTGAACGTAATACGCAGTAAACCCACTTTTCGTTTTCAGGAAACTACCTCCATTTGACAGCGTTTCTGGGATAAAAATGTATAATCAAATACAACCCGTACACACCTCCAGCAATATCACTGAAAACACAATAAAACGAAGTTGTGGAGGCTAACTCACCAGGTGCACAGCAAATCCTTTGTCCACAATGCCCGATTGGTCTATACTCTGAGGCTGGAATCTTACTGCATTTTGGTACGCCATGTTAAATCTGTTCATTTCGAACACCAAATACTAAATTCACTCTACTTCAGCCTTTTGGTAAGGTTAGCATGTTGCTTGACAGAATCGACGGCTCTGTCGTCCCCATCGTAACTTGCACATATCCCACACTCAGCCACAGTAGCAGTCCCACCAACTGGGGAGCTTCTTTCTGAGAATACTGTCAACGAACGTCCTTGTGCTTGCAAACCGACAGTGATCTTCGAAGTCTGGTAATACAGATATAATTTCCGCACATCAGACTGACGTAACATTTTCAAAGCCGCCTGATATTTCGTGTAAGCCATCCAACTCATCGTTCATACCAAAGTATTTCCGCCGATCTTTACGTCAAAAAATTGTCTCAAATACCTGAACAGATGAGATTCGTCGGCAACCACAACTGACGCGGTCTGAGTGTCCCCGAAGCGATAACGATTTATCTGGGGACTAAAAAGTTTACTTTGTCTCATTGTCCAACTCAGAGTAACATACACAACCGCCATGTTGCCATTTCCGCTTTGTCCTCTAAGTGATCAATGTACCCGGACTCTCCATTATCCACTCCCTCGATAAGCCTTGACAGTGCATTCAAAAGAAAAATGGGAGTAAACCTTTTCGGACGCCTGTACTGCCGACCTGATCTTGCCCTGATTGTAGGACTTATTCCAAGCAGTCCTTTGATGGGTCCAAAACATCATTGATAGTAGTACAAAAAACGCTAACAGTGACTCCCTTAACACAAGCGGTATGGTGCTTCCGAAGCAACCTGTTAAGCAAAGCCTCTACACATTTCTTTGGCCTGTTTCTGACCCATTTGAGGTCACCCGATTGACAAAACACGCAGCATCACCAAACATCTTCGCTCTATTTTTACTGGACGATTAGATCTAACTCAGTTTCTGACAAGTTAGCTGGTCATATTCACATGTGCTCAGACCCTTTCGTGCTGACCTCATACCTATTATCTATATTACCCATATTGTTACCTATATTATGTATCATATGTAGCGGGATTGGCTCTACCCCGACTGTCACTTGTCTGGAAACACCAAGGAATACAAGCGAATGACAGCTGCCTTCTCGTTTGGTTTCGAAAAACAATATGCATGGGTTAGCCTGAAGGTACTGTGCGAGACTCATGGCTAACTTCGACCCGCAACGAGTTGCCACCTTCGTCTTAGTTGGGCTACACCACCCCAAGTCCAATTCATCATCCAGGCAAAACACATACGTTCTTATCTCTTGCTCTGTGGGGCGATCGTATACAAAAAAAAGAGTAAATTCTTTATTCTTCCGTGATAGCCAGTTTTGTCCATGTCAGGCGGCTTGATCGTTGAACCAGTCGTGCCTCATGCTCACTGTCCTAGTTTGTTTCCGGTTCCCATAACTACGGTGAATCTTCACGTAATAAACATGTCTTGTTGGTTGTACCTTCTTCTCCATCGTTTTATTGCCTGCCGCGCTCGGT
>NW_008751815.1:339005-380022 GCF_000715545.1 Opisthorchis viverrini
ATATATGTTTCTCACCTTCAACCGCAAGCAAAAAAGACCAGTGCCTAAGTGCCATTTTGCCACGTGACACTTGTAGACTGGGGCTAATAGCGGTGCTTCGGGAACTTGTGGTCAGTTCTCTTTCATTCATTTTCTCCCCTTAAATACGGTGCTGTCCAACCCACGTAAAAATTTCAGATAAACTATCTTATAACCTCAGAAGACCAATACCGCTAGTCCTTATATGCTTGATTCCCACAACACGCTAACTCTCTGCGTGCTTATGCCGGTTCACTCTAGACCTCCTGTCCTTTAATATCATATTCTAACAAACAACCCCTGCTCCACTGCTGGTCTATTAAGCACAAATCCATCCCCATCCTGTCCCATTAGTCATCTGTTGTAAACACAATAATTATGGTACACGTTAGTTATTTCCCCTATCTGTGTTAAAGCACATTATCCTGTCTGACGGCCTTGCTGATATCATCCCATTCCCTCGTCTTCCCTAGCTTCAACCCTCCACAATACCTGGTTTGGAGGGCCTGCTTAGCTTTTATCCACTCCACCTGACGTGTGATCTGCACCCACAGTGATCCATAATCGGACACAAAATGCTTGCGATTTTACGTCAGATTCATTCCAGCTTTACGGATTTCCTTGGCCAACCTGAAAATAAATGCCACTGCCTAAAGAACTGCACATCCAGCCCGATGACTTTCAGTATGACGTCCGCTACAGGGCTGTCCAAAACCGTGCCAAAGATGGCACGGTACTGCCACACTCAGTTTGATTGTAAGTTTACAACCATTCCTTTACTGCCTCTCGCCCACGCGTTCAATTAACCGCAAACAGGAACGAAATATGCACCTCACCCCAGCCGCCTCAAAGATGCGTCCATTGAAATCTGCAGAACTTCCGGAGTAGTACTCTCAACGTATTCACTGAAGCATTATATATATTCACAAAACAGCGTAGACTGGCATAACTGACAAGACTATATTTTCACTGAAATTCTCCATACATTCTCAGACTACTAGTGCAATGGGGATACTACTAATGAAGCACGCGAGTAGTGTTTTCTCGCAAGTCCGCTTCGCGTCACTTGAAAAGTGAGATTTATTACAAAATTTATGGAGTCGCCTTGTAGCAGTTGAATAACAGTCAATGAATATCCAGGGAAGTTCAGGAAGACGCGTTCAAGAAGATGGATATACAGTCTTGTAAACAAGATGAACAGGAGAGTTATGCTTCCCTGTCCAATAGTCTGTCACTGTGTTCAGTTGGTTTTTTTGATACACAACTCTGCAGCGAAGGCCTTCTTCCTTTCCCTATCTCAGAAGAAAAGTGGGAGTCCTATCTGCAAAGCTTTACTCAAGGAGCCAGCAAACTTCCTCAAACTACCAAAATCTCACAGAATAAATCCGTTATTTTGGTGGAAGGAATTTGGTAAAGGAAAACTTAGATTCACATCCCTTGAAGAGACTCCCATCGAAGTGACACAAAATGAATCAGAATATTGCCCAAAAAGTCACCAATTGTGAAGCTAACAAGTGTAGCAACCCAGGACGTCAATAAACTGAACTGCACGTGGAAACAGACGGGTTTTATCCCGACTTTGACAGATTATTAGAGGCGTGAAGTTCAGTAAAGATGCCAACGAATTCGACATTCTAGCTTCGTTCGTTTGGTTGATGCTTTCTGAGACGTTTGATGAAATTCTGGAAATTAGGCATTAAGGAAAGACCAGAGAAGCCCAACTGTGATATGCAAACGGAACGCAGCCAAGGCAACATTGTGCGCACAGTTGGTGCTTATTCACCGATTGGTTTGTGGTTGAATAACCGTTCAGTATGACTCACGACGGCTGAATACCCACTAGACACCGACAAGCCATTTACTCGGGTGAATGGAACTCCACCACAAGGAGTTCTGGTGTTCCCATCTGCAAAGACGTCATGGTTTTCGACTCAGTTCCTCATCACTCGGTAACAAATGTTATTTTAAATTGTGTTTGCTTTGTCAATTAAAACAGCGATGATACTGGTGGCTTAGAATAAGTAACGCGACAAGCGCGGTTCGGCTTCACATTCAATCTGCGAAAGGTCGAAGCCTCACACTGACCAGTCCAATTGCGCTTCCGAGGAACAAATTTGACATCTATGCCCACACTCTCGCGTGATTTACGATGAACAGCATTGGGCCTCTGATTACTAACCTATCCGTTATACTGTGTAGCATTTTCTTTCCAGTATTCGGACGCGTTGGATCCTCTGCTTGTATTATTGGAATGACACAGTTAGTTGTCACACCCGTCTCGGGCCACTTATTAATCATGCTGCATAGGTTGTAAACATCGTGTTAGCATTTTAGTTTGGGAGTAATATAAAGGCAAAAGCCCGTGTTGATAGGCTGCATTAAAATGGGCAAACCCTCTCAACAGGTTCACCACTTAACCATGGACCGTCTTCAACTAGAATTGCTTCGGTACAGTCACGTGATACCCTTTGAGAGGGCGCCCACTAGCCCACAACGGGTGCCACCCATCGTCTCTGCTGATTACCGACCACTATTATGGTATCTGACCTGCCAAATTTTAAATGCGTTCGTCCCGGGAGCGGGTAGAACGCCCTACTTTGGGGATCGGCTTAACAGTTTTGACTGTGCACCGAAACTAACAAGCTCGGTGATCTGATGAACATTACTGAAATGCGGAAACCGACAGCGGCTATTTTGAAACCACTGTGCCAAACTACTCCTTCAAAAAGAGCTCGTGGTATTCCCGGAGTCCAAAGGCACAGACACCAAAGTGGCGTCTGACACTAGCGACGTTTGCTTCTCAGCTGCGGAGAATTACAAAAAAAACTTTTCAACCTACTGGACTTGTTGTCGGGAGACTGGATGCAAAAAGTCGAGTAGGGACCGCCTCAGTGACATTCGAAACAACATTGAGCGAACTGTCATCCACCGATAATCCTGTCACGTCAATCCATCCAGTCTAAGCTAGAAATAGTTCGAGCAGCTTCCAGCAACGTTTCCCGTGGTAACATCAGATTATTGGAATGGGGTCTGAACCCTCCCTACGGTGTGGTGGAATTGTACATCAGATTATTGGAATGGGGTCTGAACCAAGTAGGACGATATCGTCTGTGTACTGTCATTCCCAAGGAGTTGCACACCGGTGGTAGGCATAAACAGGGTTCCTTTGATAACCCATTAAGAAAAGTGATAGAGACGACCCTGCTGAGTAACCAGGAGATAATTCGGCGTAAGTCTTCGCGCACCCGCAGATGCTACTGACTTAGTCGAAGACTGGTGTTGTATATGAGGACACATGTGTCGTCGGCCTCCTAAAGGTGCCACAGTGTTCGAGAAACTGTTGGAGATCAACCAGCTACTCGATTGGAGCCAATTTTCACGATTTAGCTTTTGTGAGCCTGAGAAGGATGACACACGTTCGGACGGAAGCAGGAATACCAACAAATCAACATTATGGTGAAACATCAAGACTGGCACATTCATGTCGATTGATGGAGTATCGACCCCTGCCCTTCCATGACAAATTTCTCGCAACCAGTGTTGTTTGTTCTTGCTCACTGATTCTTAACGTGTCTACATTCTCCATCTCTGTGCTCCGATATTCTGGTCCTGTTCGAGTCATGACATGCACACACTCATGATATACACATACTCAACCAGTTCGGTTGTTTATCGTTCACAAACACACCAAATGGACCCAAGGGCTCAAAACGCCTGCAGTTCTGATCAACCAACCAAAGCGAGGCTAATCAAAAGCACTTTTAAATTCAGCACAACCAGGTGGAAGGCTCCATTCAGTTGATTGCAAATAGGTCCTATCATCTTCATATGGAGTGAAAAGATTCATCCAAGTGAATCATATTTCAGTGGCTTTCGCTTCAAACGAATTGGTTTTTCATTCAGAAAGGAGCCCCTCCATAGCAGGTGTCAGGGCAAGGCCGCTTGAGGTTTCCTAGAGGTGGTGTGGCCTTCCAAACACCTGGACCTCCTGGGACCGGGGTGAGTTATTGCCTGACCTGATGCAGTTGTCGCATCGTACGTGGACGTCCCCAAGGTAGACTGACAACCAGCCAGCCGCACTAAAGTCGTCCATGCAGAGACTGCAATGATCTTTTCCGACTTCGTTTCATGCTCTCCACCTCCATTATGCTCGGCGCTTCCAAGGACCGGTCATTCAAAAACTAAGACACATGAATGGTCATGCGTCACAACACGCCAGCCGAACGAATGGCCCTACCCTCTAAGAATGATTCAACTGTGAAGAAATATTTGCGAAGACATTCTGTTAGCTGTATCAATTGACTTAAAAAGGGAAGAGATAATGTACAATATTCACAGCATTCAGTGAGTTGTGAAGTGGAGGAGGCTATGTCACGAAGACTCGCTGAAAGTAGCCATTCATTTCGCAAATTTTGAGTATAATATAGGTTACCAGCAGAACAACTCCGAGGTGAAGTACCTGGAAAGAGGAAGAAAACGAAGACATATCGCAGATTGTTGCACAAACTGAAGACCAAAAGTGGTTCGTTCTGGAAATAAAAACTTCAAACTGGAGGGGTTATCTCTGGAAGGGAGGAAATGAGTAATGTATTACATCTATGATATCTCGGATATTGTACTAAATGATATTTGAAGCAGTCTGGTGCAGCGAATTCACTTGATAAGAACATTATAAAAGAGATATTCAAGTGAGTTCCAGATGAGTCTGTCATCAAAATCAAATTGGTGTGCGAATTTTGTGCAATTTGGGTTCAAGTAGAACATAGGGTTGACGGAAACGCGGGGGAATGCGCCTACCTGATGAGCCCCAAGAAGCGCAAAACCAGTCGTGGACTGTCGAAGAGTTTTCTGTAACCTCATGAGTAGCGTACGCAATCTATGAGACTTCATTTGTAGTTCAGAACTAAACGGGGGTGAAATGACGCGTTGTGCGCCACTGGTGTTTCCGCTACCTTTCTCGTTATTCCACCACGGCAATAATGGTACCAGGAGATGTAAATGGCTCGTTAAAATCGCCTGGCATGTCTAGGCGCATATGGGCAAAACCTCATCAAGTCGCAACAGATGAATGGGTCATCCGTGTGAATTTAGAAACAACTGCCGTCCAGGAGACCTTATAGTGACCAACTCATTAAAAGCTGGTCACTAGGTAGTTCTGGTCGACATGAGCGAATTTCTAATGGTACAGTGGTTTGGTTCAAAAACAGACCCCTAGATGGTGAGGTCTTCAAACGGACAACCATATAGATAGGTATCAGCAGAACTGAATGACCCATCGATCCATGGTTCGGTGCTATTGATTTAGTTGAAACAGCTCCCGGTAAAAGCTACGGTGATTGAGATTTTGAGGAAATAAGAGACTGTTGCCAACAGCAGAGACGGATCAGTGGTTAGAGCGCGAATTTACTAGCCGGAAGATGCGTGGATCGAACCCGACCGCGGCCTCTCGACTTCCCTTGTCTAGGCTTGGGCAAGTATCTCAGCCCTCGTGCTTCCTTCGGGTGACATGGCAGTTAGGCACCGAAAGGGTTACAGCTGAACGATTTAAAAAAAATTGTCAACAGCAGTTGCACAGTACCCTGATTGATTCAATGAAACCAAGAAATTCGACCACCTCGGCATCCATGAAAACACATGGAATGATCCCGTGAGCCATCTCGTCTTTTCTCAATAGCCGATTGTCACTCTCATGCCACACGTGATCCTCGCCCCAAGGTCACGCTAACCAGATGTGAAGAATATCCAAGTAGGTTTAGCAAGCGTTCAGCCATACCAGACCATTGGTAGGTTTCCTAAAAAGCTTTCGTGGTACCAGCCATTTATCCAGAAGGTGGTCTCTTCTGAGAGCGAGAGAATTCACTGGTGAAATCTGCCACAAAAGACCAACTAAAAGTGATTTCTACGGAGAGGAGAAAATTGCACCATGAAGATTGGACAGATTTCGACAAATGCTCTCGGTTGCACATAAATTTGGTTTTGACAAGGGAGTCACATGAACTTAGCTAAATTGCCCGTTTATAGTGGTGTTCTTACACTGAATGTAGCGCACCAGGCCGCCTCATTGTGACGCAGGGGTCATTACGTCTGAGGAGAACATAATAAGCCTCCAACGAACTAAAGACAAACGAAGCATAGAACCTCTAACTCATTAAGTGTACATGAAAAAATAAAAACATTCAGCTGTAGCACACTTTCAGAGCCTAACTGTCATGCCACCCGAAGCAGGCACGAGGGCTGGGATACTTGCCAAAGCCTAGACACGAAAAGTTGAGAGACAGAGGTCGGGCTCGAATCACGGACCTTCAGGTCAGCAAATTCGCGCTCTAACCACTTGGGCCATCTCGCCTTAGCAACACATATTAGGTCAGTCTCCACTCTTGAGACACAGCGGACTGAAGTAAGTTGAATCCACCAGAACACGAGGTGTATTAAGTAGCATATCACCTAACGCCAGGAGTTGAAAAATCTGGCGTTTTGCGCTGAGAGCGACCAAAATCGCGACGAACACTAGTTAGACGGAAAACGGTGGTTCATCAGCAGTGATGTGAGCAGACGAGCAGACTGTTTGCCGAACGGCAAACAGTTGTGACCGATATAAAATACTCCATCTAAAATAAACACCTTCGGGGAATTAGGAAATGTCTCCGCGAATAAGAGAACCCCGTGTCTTGGAAGGGAGACGTATAAGGGGTGTATCAAATGTTTTCTAAACAGGGGTCAGGACACACACACTTGTAATCAGGTGATTTTAAACGGTTCCAATAATACCCTCTGAAGTGAATGTTTCAACTATTCAACACTCCGTTGTGAATAAATGGTGAACCCTCAGACTACACGTCAGTCCCCGTCGTGCCGGACCTTGAGAAATTTTTGGTTTTAATACCAAGCTAAGAATAATAACCATGAGATACGAGTTATTAGAAAGTCAATTCATTAAACTGGGTAAGCAAGTTGAAAGGCAGAGCTCGGGTTCGAACCACAGACCTTCCGGTCAATTGCGAACTATACGAATCGACTGTCGATAGATTCACAGTCCGTTGCTAACATTTGATATGACGACAAAAGTACTGAGAACCAGTCTAAAAAAACGGTCCTATTTTATCAGGAGTCGGGTACCTGTAGGTAGCATTTCGCACCTTCGACTACGTACAGCTAAAATTCTTTGCTCAGTAAGGGAAGTGCAATTACTAATCACGGACCGAACATACTGCTTCTAATCTGAAATTGAAAACAGGTTGGTATAGGTGAAATACCCAGTGGCACTAGTGATGTTTTGCTCCACACTGTTCCGAAATCCAAACAACACCGACAGACAGCCGGCTGACGAATTAAGGCCAACTCACCCAGTTAGTGTTTTCCTGCTTCGGTGAACTTGGCGGGACCGCATGCACAACGGGTTGGGCAATCGCGGTTGAGCATGTCGTTTTTACTAACGGTTCCAAAGTAGAGAGGGTCGGTGACGTGTGCAGAGGACCTTGGAAAACCAACGAGTCCAAAGGTCCAGGATCAACAATGTCAGAGCGCATGAAGAATTTGTCGCATTCGGTAATGCGGACAAGGATGATACGACCATAAACTTCGGGAATTTTCGGTACAAGGACCTGGAAAGCAAGTGTGACAGGAAAGGCGGCGAATGTTTGGAGGCGATTGAAGTCAATCAAATGCAAGCAGTCAAAGTATTACGGATGAATACCTCCGATTTCGTAGGCCACTATTGTGATTCCACTGTCCCGGGGTTCGTTTACCCCCGTTTTCGGGTGTTTGTACGATTCGGCAAAAAAAAGTTTTCATTCGGATTCCCTCGCCACCTTGAGTCAGTGTTTCACCGGTCAGATATGGAGGGGTGTATAGCAGTAAAACGTTTTTGGTTAGACCTAAAATCCGACAAATGGATGCTCCGGTGAGAGGCCCCCTAATGTTACAACAATCAATCACTGTGGCAAAGAACCAAACATGAAACAAACTACTAGTTATCGGGCGTATTGTCCAACGTCACTTTGAAGTACAGTTCATTGAATAGGAGCGATCACTTTAATGCTTGCACATGACAGCAAAATAAGCCCTTTCTGCAAAGAAGTCTATTCTAGGTCACTTGATCTGCGTTATTTATATTGTTCTATTCAAATGAAATTTAGTGATCCTATTCAGCTGTGTAAGACCGTACGGGCTCACATTGGGTCACTGGCGCGAACGATTGCGAAGTAGGTTCGACAGTTAGTACGCTCAAAAGTAACAGTATCAGACTGATGGCACACCGATGCCACCATCAAAACTATACGCGACAAATGTTTTGAAAGGGGCTCACGAGTACAACGCGAGTGAACATAGTATACACCACAAAAGGACCACCAGACATCTTTGACGGCTTGGGTCGGTTGTTCAAAGGAGCCTACTTTACTTTCGGGAATTCCCACAGTTAACAGTTCTTCTAAGTTCCGTAAAATGTGCTGTTTCCATCTTCAGTGAGTTGTCTGTAACAGATTACAAGTTCTGCAAATTTCCCAAGAGATTGAACAGCGGCTCGCCATTATGCCATACGAGCACCCTCAATCAATGGCACATTTCTCACGAAACGGATGGGGCCTTCACGTTGCGTCGAATTCCGTGGACGTCAGCCTAAAAGTAGAGACACTTCAGACAGCACGTGCCCACTAGCTCACAACGCTTCGGTTGGAGATCATCAGAGTGTGGGTTGTACGTGTCCTGATTCCACTAAACCAGCCGATAAGTCACCAACCTAAGCACGAAACAGAACCAGTTTAGCAAATACATCCTTGACAATTGTGTTCACTGATCACAACTCCCATTATGATCATCTAAGAAACATTTCAGACAACTCAACGTTGCAAAAAGTACATCTGTTGCTAAACTTCACCCTCCGTATCGTATATAACTGAAAACAGATCGCAGAATAATCACGACGAAATTATATGACTGACCTGATTTTCAACCGCGGGTTCACTGGTAATTGAGAGAAAAATACCATTCGGTACTGGAAGAGGAAACCTTGGTCGAAGGACTCAATAGCGTCTAACATTCTAACGCTGAGAACAAACATACGCAGGGAATATACATCCATATTGATGTGAGTGCAGCTCAATGGTGTTCGCCTACCCAAGTCGTAACGATACAGGAAGGAAGCAGCGCAAGTACATCGTAAACTGGAGGAGGTCATTGCTCTCATCAAACTAACATTCCCAGTTCAGTCGGTTAGCTATAAACTATGTGCCAAGGGTACATTAGTTCCAGCTGATACATTTTTGACCACCGGAAAGTGGGAGAGTGTGGGACACACAGTCAAGCGCACTGGAGGCGATGGCATGTTCAGCTTGTTCGGGAACTGTGTAACGGCTTTGATGCATGAGCGCCACTACTAGGGGGAGTGGGCTCGCTGAGCCATTCTGGCTGTTGAGTGTGTGTGTGTGTGGGGGGGGGTGTCATCCTTTGAAACTTCATCAATCAGTTGATTTTGAATGGGAGTGCCTTCTCAGTACCAGCAAGAAACGTTGTTTCGTCAAGAAGTCACCCTCTTTTGAACCCATGGTAGTGTTTGTCGTCGCTTTGCTCCGTCCGAAATGTAACAGTATGAGGAAACTTGATTCGAAAAACGTGGGTACACTAACGTGCCTGGTCAACACAACTACCAAGTCTCTAAGCCGATATTCAGGTACAGGGTACACATCATCAGGGATACACCACTTTGACGCCATAGGTGTCTCGGATTAGCAAACGCGACCCGAGCCTTGCAGATTCGTGCATTGACCTCATCCGTCACACTACAGTTAGAACTGATACAACTTCCAAGATACACAAAACGATCCACAACTTCGAGTGCTTCCTCCTGGATTGTAAGTGGCGTGTTCAGTGACTACACGTCCAAGTGCTTGACCTGATACTTTTAAGGTGCAAAGTGCATATCAAAGGACGGGATGATTTTTGGTCAGTTCATTTAAAAACACCTGCGCCTTCTCCTCTTCTTCGAACATGAGAACGATGTCGTTTGCATATTCCAGATCGACAAAGTTTTCTTCACAGCAGGGCTTTAAGGACCCTTCAGCGTTGGTCTCATTATTTCACCGATCACAGGAATGGTGAGAGTGGGCATCTCCGAAGGGACACCATTTTGTGTACGGAAGCTTTTGGAGAGCTCGCCGTATACTTTTACACGTCCGGAAGTCTGGGAATACAAAGAGCTTATTATGTTCACGAACTTACGGGGCATTCCTTAGTGGGCAAGCGTGACAAGCAGAACAGACCGGTCAACCGAGCCAAAAGCGTCTTGGAAATCCAGGAACACTAGGATTGCGGGTCGCTTGTACGTATGGCGTTGTTCTAGCACCTGACGCAGTGTGAAGATTTGGTCCACGCAACCCCTCGCAGGCCGGAATCCCGCTTGCTGCTCTCGAGTCATTGTCTCACGAGCCACCGTAGGGCGCCGAAGCGCGAAGTACTTTCCTCAGAGAATGCATCTGGCACTGCAAGCTAAGGTGACTGGGCCGTGTGTTACGCATGCCGAGTTACGGCCTGCTGAGGCCTGGTGCCCGATTGGGAGTGACGTAAAACTAGAGGTGGATGGAATTCGACATGGCAGAAGGGGTTCACGTGACTCTCCATGTGTTTGGTTGGAGACACTGGACGATGTGCCGGCTAACCGATGCCAGGGGTGTGATTGTATCAGTTATCGGAGTTAGTGCTGGAGGAGTGGGAACCTCGGATGTTTGTGGTAGGCTAGCCCTCTCCCCATTTTTCCTTCTTTCTGTTATAAAATTTCACTTGAAACAAATCCTTGTGGTTGTGCGGCAGTGAGGCACCAGTCAATGATGACGATCAGGCTTGAAAAGTCGTTAGCATGAAATTCGCCCCGGAGAAACCTCACTTTTTGGCCACCGTAATGTTACACCACCTGACAATGAGATCAACAGTAGGTGTACACAACGCTTCGATCAGTACCTTTTTCGGGCGCAAGACGCACAACCTCGACTGTGTTCGGCAAAGGACAACCAGTTCCACCAGGGAAATCACGCTAGTGCCAGTTCTACGATAAACTGACCATCATTTGTGAAGCCTTTGCGTGTGCTCAACTCCATATAGCTAGCATGGGAGACGAAGTCATACTTTGCCATCCTGTGAAGGTATAATGCTCCCAACGGTGAGAAAAGCTGACTCGGGAAACCTGTTACTTCCAGAGTGTTGCTCAGCCTCCGATGCGCAGCTACCTACCTCACCTCCACAAATCATCGGTGAACGAAACTGTGGCAGCCAAAACCACCGTACGACAAGTACGCGGTGCTTGTAGCTGATAATGATGATGATGATGAGACCGTAAAAAACTTGAAATCACTAAACACCATTTCTTGTGGAAAAAACTGTTGGATGGTGAATCAGTGGATGTGAAAACCAATAACCGAAGAATATGCGGGCACTAGCACTTGACCGCGTGTATTCGTAAGAGAAGCAACAGTGCCAATCAAAGAGCCAAGTGAGCGACCTTTCTGTGCTATCTACGCTAGCTGATGAATGAAAATAGGGTCAAAAGACCTGTTTTGGTTAAGCATCTGGGGTCCTATCGTGTTTTAGGTTTACATCTGGTCGAATACCTATTCCACTAGCAGATACTAAGCGAAAATCTACTCCCAATCAGATAGAAGGACATGACTAGTCACCGGTGGTTCGGTTATTTGAATACGTTAAGCTGTATCGCCCTTTAGGTGCCTAACTGCCATGCCACCCGCTGTATCGCCTTTAGGTGCCTAACTGCCATGCCACCCGAAGGTTGCACGAGGGCTGTGATACTGTCAGGTTGCCCAAGCCTAGACAGGAAAAATTGAGAGGCAGATGTTGGGTTCGAACGACGGACCCTCCGGGCATTAAGTTCGCGCTCTAACCACTTGAGCCATCTCGCCCCGCAAAGCTGGAGAAAGGCGAGAAAAGACTCGTGTGTTTGAGTGGCGTTTATACTGGAGGGACCGGAGGTAGCTAACTTTATGGGGTGTAAAGCTGGACTTTGCATAATCATACTTTGCAATGTGGTCGCTCACAGCGTCTGTTTCGATTCCGAATTTTCTGGAACTTGTAAAGATCAACATCTCTGACCACATCTATCCATCTCGATTTTCGTCATCTTGTTTGTTCTTGCACACGAAAATCAAGAGTACCCTCCTCGAATGGATCGCTAGTCCTTCTGTTTGTGGTAGCTAATGAACGGTTTTCAGTTTTACCGAATGACTTACCGGATGCCATATGTCTATACTAAGATGTACTACTGAACCTGCTACCAACACCACTGCTGTCTTTTACCGTTTTTCAGCTTTCTCAGTCAACGATGTGCTCTCGGGAGCACCGCCTGTCCACTGGCCCATGTTCTTGACCCGTGTCGAATTCCCGTTTGCGAGTTTCATGAAAGCAAGGGATGCACGCGCAGTCATTGTCCCTATTTACACGTCACATATCCGGCTAACACCCCACTTTGTCCAGATTTTCTCCGAGGCCGCTGTCGCCGAGGTCGATTGGTAAGTTGTTACTTGAACTACATAACTTGCTCACTGTTGTGCATCCCACTGACGTTCGGTCGTACAAAACTGCATTCGTCAGTGTACGGTTTCCTTTAAGCGCCACACAGGATTCGATAATCAGATGCTCCTCAGTTCGTTGTGTGGTTACGGTTTCCAGTTTGTAGCGTTGAGATTCATAAGATTGATAGCAATTGGTGCTTTGATTGGGCTGTTTGTAATGAGCGAACGTACCGCGTTCGCTGTCCCCAACGTTGATGAATAAACAATTTATACTTGGTACACTGTTTATGGTTTCACAAACTGCCAGTAAGGTGTGCATATTTACAACAACCCACGCTGTGTGGTTCATTTTTTGAGGATTAAGCGCGGCCAGTACTGGTTTGACGCATGAGAATTTCGTCTGATGGTCCGCCAGAAAGACATGAATAGCGAAAGTGCCTACAAACGTCCCCTTTTGCTTATTTCCTCTTGCAAAACGGACGCATGACATACCAAACAGTGTACTGTTTGGTATGACAGAACATGACTGAGAACAAAGTTGACCATCTGCCTCGTTTTTCAGCTTCGTTTTCGTTATGATCCAATCCTCATTTTACTCAACAATTCCCCCCATATGTTTGCTTTATTTACCGTTAAGCCATCTAACAAACTTTCTGTGTATAATACGACAGAACCACCTCCCAGCGTGCTTTTCTGGTCGCCTTACTCTTCTGGTTCATCATGTTTGCCCTCCATTGTTTTGGTCCGTGCAGTGTGATCGGCTTATCTAGAGACCGAGGTAGATGATGTACTGGATGACACGGATGTATAAAGGTGCAGCTTTTCAAGTCTATCTTTGTTCAGCTAAGTATCAGTGTGACTCCAAAATATTTGGTTTACTTGTCCATTAGGCACTCACCTGTTCATAGGCTTTGGTGTGCCCTACCCAGAACCGTCCATCATGACTGGTTTCCGTGACCAAAACGCGAACCAACGAACCTTGACGACCCTCATAGGGTTTGTAGGCACGAAATATGTCATGAAGCCGTCTAGTCCGTTTCTTGACTTCCGCTGTTGTTGCTTTCCTATGTGATGGGTGATTAAAAAGACCGCTTGTTGAAGCTGCAACAATAAACTGGCAACGAATGTGTAGGAACCAGACAATCGTTTTGGAGGCATGGTAGTAAGGAAATAGGAACGAATTAGACGGAGCCCTAGTTGTCATAGGCATATCACACAAACTGACATTGCACTCATTTTACTTCGACCAATTACAGTATGAAGAACGAACCGGAGAATTGAGCAGCAATCATTCAGCTGTAGCACCCTTTCGGTGCCTAGCTGCCATGCCACACGAAGGAGGCACGAGGGCTGGGATACTGCCAGGTCGCCCAAGTCTAGACAGGGTAAGTCGAGAGGCAGAGGTCGGGTCCGAACCACAGACCCTCCGGCCAGTAAATTCGCACTCTAACCACTTGGACCTCTCGCCCCCAATGTCATTACTATGTACAGCTGCTGTGTAATTTAGTAGAAATCGTTCAGTAATAGCACCCTTTTAACGCCTTACTGCCATGCCACCCAAAAAAAGGATCAGGGGCTGGGATAGTGCCGAAGCCCAAGTGGGAGAATTCGAGATTCGGAAGTAGTTTTCGAACCATGGACCTTCTGGTCAGTAAATTCGCGCTGTAATCATCTCGCCTGAGAGGAGTGGAACTCTACGAACTTCTTCATATACAAACATGTGTCTAGAGAGGGCAGCCGGGAAGAGCGCACCAAATCGATGACCGTACAGTGTGGCCAGTGTGGCATGGTTGACGTAAATATCAACCAATCAACGCCGGGCACTCTAGCTCAACGCTCCCAGCACTACAACGGGGACTCTGGTATGGGCCAGCAGACTGTACAACAAGCCAAGAACCACTACCGCAGCTGCATACCCACAAAAGCGTGAAAAATCAGATAACTGAGTTATTCCACAATTTGATCTGTCGTTGGACAGCGTCCAGTATGATCATTCGAAGAGATGAGAGTCCACGCGGTTCGATTTTGACGGCAATCATGCAGATTAGTGAAAACGTATGTCCTGTCGGGCTTTCTACATCAACATGGAGGTACAGTCTGCGAAAACTTAGGTGGCGCTCACTTTCACTGTTTATGTGCTTCAGGGAGGGTTAAAAATCTCACCCGCATTGTAATTAGGAAATAGCTCGCCAACAGATAATTGGACCAAACTAGTCAATGAAAAACTTGCTTAAAGTTTGCGAAATACACTCACTCACACACCAATTTGAGAAGCAAAAGAAATTCTTGTTTACGATGTTCCTCTTCAACTGAATGTGTTGCAATAGCCCATACATTGTACGGACGTAACATACTATTCACATGGTTGCTTAAAACACTTCGACAGCCCAAGGCCGGTTTCGCCCTTTTGGGGCTCATCAGGTAGGCACAGTACCCGAGTTCCCGTCAACACTATATTCTAGGTAAACCCTAATTGGACTGATTTTGGCAAACCGAATCAATCTGGTTTTCACGGGAAACTCAAATGAATCTCTCGTTCGTGGTGTTCTGCTTCGCTTATGGCTAGTTTGAAGAAATCAGGTTTTGTAAAGCTCCTACAAAGCTCCTATGCGTAATACACACCAATATATCTTGGATACTTACCGAGATGAAAGCAGAGAAAGCATTTGCAGTGCATATCCAGTTGCAGAGCATCAAGAAGAGGATTATCACCTGAAACTCCACCGAATGCACTCTTCATATTGACTAATGTGCAGTGGCTGAGTAACGCATTACAGTTGCGCTTCTCACCAAGAGAAGCGATGACAGCGGATCACCTACACATACCGCTCACGCACAACAGGCAGCCAATGAGAAATGCAACTTTTATTGATCGAAAAAACTGCATTCGGCTGGTTCTCTGACGGCTAAACACATGCAGTGCAGGTGACGGGTAAAGGCTGCACTTTCCACAACCATCCACTCAGCCCAATTGTGACCTGGTAAAGGGGCATGGCGGGGTAGGCCAGCGTGCATTCTCCGCATTTATCTGTCCAATTGAACCAGGCCAATGGATTCCCACAAACAACTGGTAAAGCCACAGGCGCTGAGCCTCAAGTGCAACACACTGCAACCGGTGTACACATGAGGAAGCAGGACAGGATTGTGAACGGCAGGCAGAGAGAGGCATTTCTAAACTTATCAGGATGCCCAACTCGTGGTCTATGCTTGACAAGTTAGCTCGGGACAGCCCAACTGCCTATCGTTCATTGTACCTTTCAGTAATAACTCGGTGTATCTGCTTGTTCCATACTGAATTCCACTTGGTCATTAAGGATGATATGATTACAGATGGTATGGGCTTCTGCGAAGAACACGTAGCATCAAACCTGAAAGCTAAATGATCGAATTTCATAAATGAAGGAGTCTGGAGGACTTTCTCATAAAGTAAACCACTCACAAGGTTGCTGAGTAGTTTCCCTTATGAAAATATAATGCGATATCTCAAATATCGTGCTAACTGAAACACGAGGCAGCCTGTGTGCGGCACATTCAGCTGTAGAACATTATAATCAAGAGATTCGGTTGAGTCTCTCGTGAAAACCAAATTGATTTGCAAACGAAGAAGAAAGGTCTCGAGGGCTCTTTGCGCTTCTCCAGAGGACAAAGGACCCTCTCACCCTTCAGACAAAATTTTGCTCCCCTACAACTACCGGGCGTTCTAATAAGAGCGAAGAAAATGTCTTTCAGTCGCTTTGCGAAAGAATCTTTCACAGTTCTGTATCCTCTGTGAGATTCTGGTGATATACTACTCATAAGCGGTGGTCCGGCTGATCGTGCACATTCCGTAAGACAGGGCCAAAACCATTGACGGCGGAAACACCTAACTGATTTCAGACCTTTCAGGGTCATGTCTGCTTGAATGAGATAGCTCAGTGCTTAAGAGTGCACGTACGGCCCGGAAGGTCCGTGATTCGAACCCAACCCGATATCTCTACTGCTCCCGTCTAGGCTCGAGCAACCCGGCAGTACCTCAGTCTTCCTCTTTTTCTCGGATGACAATCAGAGAGGGTTGGACGATTGTTAGTACTATTATGCCGGTTTGTTCGGTGCCAATGGAACTGAAAAAGTATGCAGTTGTTGCGTGGGAACGGTTGAAAACTGGGTGATGTAACCAGGTGTAACCAGCTGAGTTAGGCGTAACCTACTGGGTCTTCACCAAAGTCCTTGCGGAAAGCCCGCGTAAAAAGATACATGGCGAACTGAGGATTGAGATAAATCAGACAAGAGCAATGGTGAGTGATGTGCACCGTAACTGCCAGTTGTACACCGTATTACCTGAACATGCTTGCCGCTGGGGTGCCGGGCCGGGCAAAGAACTGATTGATGTATAGGACTGGAAAGCGGAATCGCTCGACCAGCTTGACGGTTTCCTCGAAATCGGCTTCCGTTTCATTGGGAAACCCACAAATTATATCGGTCGCAACCGTCAGTGTACCCGATCCATTGACAGCATCGTCAGTTGCATCAGGTGGTCTGTGAGAATAGGGATGTTGAGTTAAACGGGAGATGGGCAGGAGTTAAAAGTCGCAAATAATTGGCCGCTTGTGACCAAATCACCAGAAAAAAGTCAACTGGAGACTAGAATCGATCGAGAAACGATATCCAAGGTGACCTTTGAGAACCCTGGACACAGAAACCAATGTCGTTATCGAAACCGGGAAGAGCAGGGTTGTGCGCTTCAAAGAACGTCCCGCAGCACACGTTCCAGTCTTACCTGATTCTCTAGAAGTGCGTCAAGCGGGAGTCCCTGCAGATCCACTCACCATCGATATATGGAGGTGGGTTGATTATTGGTGCCGAGATTTCACTTGCTGCCTGACTGTGTGCAATTTATTCGACCGTTTCACTAAAAATGCTGCCATCTCGTACTGCGGTGCTTGATGCATACCCAGATCGATCGAAAATGAACTCTAATTAACCCGCCCGGTTGCAGGAAGGTCAGACTCCTGTAAATAGTCTCCGAAATGTCCGGAACTAACTGGGAACTGCTAATTCTGTCAAAATCGACGAATTTAAGGGTCAGAAAATCCGGATATTGATTGACCGTTCAAGCAGCCAATCAGCGACGGTTGACGATGCTCAGGCGGGGGTTGCAGTCAGTTACAAAATGCTTTCTTGTCGCTCAGTGGTTAGAGCGCGGATTTACTGATCGGAAGGTCTGTGGTTCGAACTCGATCTCTGCCTCTCGAATTCCCCTGTCTAGGCTTGGGCAATCTGGCAGTATCCCAGCCCTCATGCTTCCTTCTAGTGGCATGGCAGTTAGGCACCGAAAGAGTGCTACAGCTGAACGATTTTTTTGTCGTACGGTGAAACTGCACTACTCTGCAACCTCCGACAAAAGCATACTGATGGTATGTAACACTAAATGTGGCAACAGTATCATCGTCCGAGCAGAAGTACAAACTAGGCTCGAAAACATGAAGATACTGGCAATCTGCGTTGTCGATGGACCGCGAGTGTACTATTTAATCTTTATTTCAGGTGTTAATCTTCCATCTTTCGCGATCACTAGCTTGTGAGAGTCAGCATACCTATTGTGTTACAGCCCATCGAGTATCCGCAATCTTCGTGTACCGATTCCGTGAGTTCCGGAAGTACCGCTGGCTTATCACACTAAAAATACGTTGATTGCAGGAAGGACCCGAGAAAGGTGTCATACTCAGAGCCATCCACTGGGTTGTGTTAATGGCGTAAAAGCTGTTCTGGCGATGTTCTGTTAATCACGTTGAAAGGGACGCGAAAATTTGTTGAAAGTCAGGTATTTCGCTGTATCGATAAAGTTCCACGGAGGCCAGACAGTTTCCGTCACCTGACACGGTGTCGCAACTGCTTGTCGCTTCGATCTGAAACAGTCACCAAATGTTGTCGACTAGTTGGGCGTCAACTGTGAAGCCCACAGGACTACCTGTCATATCCGGTGTTTATCGCGACTAGTGAAACAGACGATCGCCAAGCCGGTGTAGATGTTGGCGAGAGAAGTTGGGTGAATGCGTACAGGCCGTAAACTGCTACCCTGGAGAGCAACAAAATCAACTCACAGACGGCTATGACAACCAATCGGTTTACCACTCGATATGAAGACGGGTCAGTGGTTAGAGTGCGGATTTACTGACCGGAAGGTCCGTGCTTCGAACTTAACCTCTACTCCTCGACTTCCCTGCCTAGGTTTGAACAAACTGGCAGTATCCCAGTACTCGTGCTTCCCTCGGTTGGCATGACAGCTAGGTTCCGACAGGGTATTTCAACTGAACGATTTATTTCAGGTGGCTCAAGCCTAGACAGGGGATGTCGAGAGGCAGGGGAAGGTTCGAACCACGGATCTTCCGGTCAATAGATTTGCGCTCTAACCACTGAGCCAGCGTGTATGAGCCATTGGCTGCGCTCAAGGGATATCAATCCATGCCTAACGGTATGGTTTAACTGCAGAGGTGCCCAGAGTATGCGAATAAGCGGTGGTGCAGACATCACGCTCCAAAAGGCTACGTTTCTTAAAAGGGCACTCTCTTGAGGGCCACAAACCACAAACCTTTGAAGCATAGAAAAAACAAGGATTGAAACGATGTGATTTTGATAACTTTCCGAGAGAAAACCGTGATCTTAACTAGCTAATGGTAGTTGAACAATGCCGAATGCGTTTGGAATTGAAACATCCACCGTCCGATTGTCTCGCATTCTGTTTGGTCAGCTTGCGCGTCAACTTTTGTTGATGCTTCTTGTAAGACGGCACAGTCGCCTGACACCAATAGCCCCAAATTCATTTACTGTAATTTGAATTCTTCTGGGGTCTGAAAGCCCACGGAGCACACGCTTGTTGTTTTTTATAAGGGTACATATTCCAAAACTGCTTGAGCATTTCGAATTGGATTCGAATTGATTACCTTTTCATGAGACTAATCGTGATCTCCTTACTTAACAGCAATCGCTGGGCCGGTGTCGAGGGTTAGGCAGAAAGAGAGCAAGAAATGAGTGCAGTAAATTCGAACTTGAACAAGTGCGTACTAGTATCCTCGTACTGAGAAGGCGCTAACGGGCAGAATTCCGCAGCGGACCTTACTAGCACATCGCTAAGTTGTGTAACAGCCAAGAGATCAAAAGCACTTCCACTATCTAGCTCCCCGAGCATTGAATCCTGTACAAATCACCACAGAGACTGTGACCAGACCGTGCTCTGTCTTGAATTGCCTTTCCTTCGGAATATTCGTTCGTCTCTAACGGGAATAACTGTGGGACCGGACAACTTTTTTCACTTCTTGGAAGTGCTTCCTCCTCAGGGGGTGGGGGGGCATTATCTTTGGGGGACAGTGCTGCACCGAGGAACAAGACTGTCACCTTCGACGAGGTCAGTTGCGAAGTAAAACTCAATGGTTTCCAGTGCTGAAATGATACGGAGTCGTTACCTGGTAGGCGAGAGGTTTATGGATTGAGTTCCGACCAACATCTGTCTATTTAAGTACTTGAGTTCTTCCTTGTAATAGTACTACTTCAGGCAGAAAAAATCGATTAGATGGGACAAAGAGGAGGTGAAAAGCATGTGGTAGAAAAAAGGGAGACCTTGAGTAAGAAGTCACGCTGTCTGATCTGAAAAGATGGGAGCGATCCTTCATTGAATTAGCCAGAAACTATGCAGCTCTAGTGAGGTTCGAATCCTTTCACGAACGACCAGTCCACGTACCTATGGTGGACGGCCATTGTGCACTTTCCGGACAATAGTGCATAGCCACGAAAATGGGCACATATAAACAACTCACAGGGGAGGAGGTGGGATGTGGTCTTGGAGGTACGTGACCACGTGACTGAATTCGTCAACTGTGTACTCTCGTTTCATGCAATCCAACACAGCATCCGAGCCTGGAATTCAAGCAAGGCGAAACAGCCGGCACATTAGTTTGCAATCAAAATAGAGTTGGTGTAAAGGGGAAAAAGATGAATTGACTGCGTTAGGAGTACCGCTCAGTTTCACAGTGGACTTTGTGTCGAAACGAGGAAATGATTTTAGGAGATCTTTAAAAATATTAGGAGATACTAAAAATTACGGCAAACTAATCGTAGAAGACACCAGGAAATATAACATGTATAATGACTGCTATTCACAATGGTCGCATCTTTTGGTCACGCCTATCTAATCGTTCAGCTGTAGCACCCATTCGGTGCCTAACTGTCATGCCGCCCAAAGGCTGCACGAGGGCTAGGACACTGCCAAGTTGCACAGGCCTAGACAGAGAAAGTCGAAAGACAGGGGTCGAGTTCGAACCACGGACCTTCCGGTCAGTAAATTCGCGCTCTAACCACTTGGTCATACCGACCCAGTAACAGTTCAGACAATCTCTCAGTCGATACAGAATGAAGTAGGTTAGTGTCATACTACCAATCTGGTTTCAACAGGAAACTCAACCGCATCTCCCATTTATTGAGAGTTTTCAGCAACTTTATGAGTAGTTCATTCAAGTCACATTCATAACGGTAATAATTTCCGGATGGATGGTTGACAGGTTGGATTCCGGCTTGCGAAGATCCTAGTGGCGCCCGTCCACATCACTGCTGTCTTGTTCAAACATCACTTAACCACCCTATTCGGTTTCATCACAAGCCAATCAAGAATCCTGGCATGGTCAAGGGTTTGTACTGAACACTGTTCAGACTAAAAGTGATTAGAACACGAACTACTAATTGCATTTGTCTAATACGCGGTCACCAGCTAACTTTGAGACCATCACACCAACTGAACAAGCTTCGACTACCGTGCCTAGATTTCAAAGGCCACTAGGTTTACAAAAATAAACCGAAATTGATGTGACACTACCTACCAGACTGAACCGGGACGTGCAGAAATGCATAGACGCGCGGATGTGACAACACGTCTGCCATTTCTCGCAACTGCTCCAGAATGTAAGGCGGATTCGTCATACCCAAGCGGAGCATACAACCCTCCGGTATCAATCTCACCAGTCCAGAAAGGAGATCAGCCAGTGTGAGACACTGCGGAAACCGAACAGCCATGGAGGGACACGAATAAACCGATGTTGTCCGATCCAAGTCACGACCGTAGGCACCAAGATCTTCTGAGGTCAGCCACAATTCCTTAACGCCATCTGTGAAAGTCAAGAAATCAGTAAACCATGGCGTGATCTTGAACAATGTACAAATAGGCTACGCGGCTGCGATCGTTGGTATCCACTCACCAGCAAATGCTTGTTTAGCCCGTTCCAGCAGCTCCTCAATGGGATAACTCGCCAGCACACCCCGTGCGTGTTTCGTCTTGCAGTAGGTGCAGGCGTTCAGGCAACCGGTGCTGACAGCTAAGATTTCAATCAGAGGATTTCGCCGAATCTTTGGAAGGTCAAGTCGAGCGCCACCAAGGCGGCGTCGTGCTGAGTGAGAGTCTCCATCTTCAGATACTGCCCATTTCTTGTCCAGGAAACGAACAGTGTTGCCTGGAACGAAAAGAGACGACTGGGGTTTACAGGCGAACTACACCAAGTTTGGAAGGCACATCAACACTAACGGAGTAATCTCTCAAGAAAAGCCACTGCTGAAAAGTTCAATAATCTTATGGGCCATTCTTGTGTTCGTCAATCGTTGTCTCAGAACCATGACTCGTGTGGGTTGGTGTCGATGAATCCGTAACGAAGCCGTTAGAAAGCGAGTTTTCGGTTGTGTAACGGGTACTTCCATTGAAGAATGTGTCCAGCACCAGAAGCTGCATTGGTTGGGATATGTGTTGCGTATGCCGAACCATCGTTTGCCAAGGGGAGTGCTGTTTTCCATGCCCAATTCAGAGTGGCGTTAACAGAGAGGTGGCCAACCCTTGACTTGGCAGAGGAGTATGAAGGAGATCACGAAACGCTTGGGTTCTGTCGGTGCTACTCGCCTTCCAGGATGGGGACCGCGTGATCCTCACTGTGCCTGGTGGTCCTCCTGAAGAGGCCAACCCGAGTTACAGTACTCAATAAATCATCGTTAGGTTTTGAAAATAAACTGATTACGTTGAGTTGAAGGATGTGAAATCGAAATACATTATCAGTTACCCTGTTTTCTCCTGTTTTTATAGGAAGGTCGTATAAATGACTGCACATTACCGAGTGACAAATGAAGCTTTACGAATTATCCATGAACGACGGGTCTCTACTACTTGGCAAAACACACTTTGGCGTTCCAATGTCAAGGATTGGGAACGTCATTCGGATTGAATCACCTGAAAATCACACAGGAGTCAAATATATCAATCTATTCAATGGCTTGGTTGTTATTTGCGAAATGCGGTAGAGACCTCAGTTGGTAGGATGTCTCTTAAAAGATAGCATGTTATTTTGAAAGAAAAATACGAATACTCACACGTATCATCACAAATGATTACCACTAAGTAGTCACAAACAACGGAAGATGATCGGAAGTGCATCAAACGGAAATCAACAAATGGCTGTCTGAATGACATAGTCGATCAAACAAAGAGGGACGTGTAAAGCTGACTTCTGTTCACCAATCAGGTCATAATTGGCCTTTCGCATCTTCTCATCATCGTCAGTTCCAACAGTTTTGTGTAGCGCGTCTAAGCTCGAAATGATAGCCAATTCGTCACAGTGCACCATCAAACTTATTTCTGGTTGGTTCAAGCTAATCGTCATCTGATTGGTTAATACAGTAAGGTCCCAAAAGCAGCTTAAAACTAAGTGTAACAGTCTCACAAAACAACCGTGAAGCACCGGAAATAAAAATTACCTTGTAACGTTTCTTCCACTACTTCTACTACGCGGTCGATTTGCTGGACTCCAATGATACTGACACCCTAGGAAAGGGAAAAGAGAAGAAAAGCTTGCTGGTAACTCAACTGAATCAGAGTGTGAAGCACAGGACAGAGGAGAACACTCGTAAGAACAAATCGGAGTGACTTATCATCAGTTATACCATTGGATCGCTCAAATGGCTCAAGAAGAATCTAGCTAAGACACTGATCAGGGTTTCATGGGATATGACTCACGTAAGAACTTGAGATGTCCAGCACAACAACTACTTGAACACGCCTAATAATAGTCAACATCATCAGATACAATAACATCAGTGTTGACACCGATGCTTCAAGGTCATACGACCACAAAGTTCATCTAGTTATACCTATCAACGCCTTCAATTGAAGAGAAAAGAGGGAGGGAGGGAGAGATCTGGTGCTGGCTACCACATTCTGAGGTACCTGTGATTTCAAACACTCAATCAATCTGAAAAAACCGACAACACGAACACTGATGACATCGATCAGCCGCCATTTCTTGCAATAATCCCAGCCAAGCGCAGGCGGGGTCGCGGGGACCTTATCCTGAAAGGCTGACCGTACCTTTCTGCCAAGCCGTTCATTGTCCGCCTCGCAGTTTGCGCCATTCCGAAGGAGGCACGAAGAACAACACGCGTCTCGGTGGACGGTGCTTCCGCATGCGTAGCCACCGCAGTTGACAGTGCCGGGTGTGTTCGGCGATTGAAGCAATTTCTGCACAACCAAATACCTCGTTACATACGACAACAGCAACGCTTAAGGCATCGGTGGTCAAAAACCTGAGAACGGCTTACCCCATATATCGACAGAGGCCATGTTTCGCAACCATATGATAATGCAACCTCACTTCAGCCGGGCACACACGACCCTTGAGACCCACTGATGAGCCTTCCGGACGCCACAGGTGAGGCGAATTCGCAAACGTTATTCGAGCCTTTGAGATTCTTGCGGTGAATTAGTCAGAATACCGAGGTATGTAAAATTCTCCAATGCTTCTTCTTAAATTGCAAGGGGTGTGTTAAGAAACTGCACGTTATGAAGCATGTCTCTGCACTTCGGAGGTGGAAGGTGCATGGCAAATGATGGTTTGTTGGTGGTCAGTTAATTCAACAAAGCTTGTGCTTGGGCTTCGGCTTCGAATATGGAGACAGTGTGGTCTGCAGACCCAAAAATTCTCACTAGCGTCAATTTGAACACCGGGGTTTTGAAGACCTTCTAGTGTTCGCCTCGTTATTTCATCACTGACGAAGCTGGACAAGAACAGAGAGAGTGGACATTCTTGTCGGATACCAGCTTTTGCAGGGGAGCTTTTGAAGACCTCACCATACACCCTCACACGCCCAGACGTATGTGAATATAGGGATCGGATTATGTTCAGTAACTTCTGGGACACCCCCAATTAACAGTACTGACTGATCGACAGAATAGAGCGCATCCTTGAAGTCAAGGAATGCTAAGACTGAGTCGTCTGTACATATGGCGTTGCTAGTTCGATAGAGTGTCTTCAGAAGATGAAACACGTAGGCTTAATGACAGAGTGAAATGCCGACCCAATCGAGAGTGCGCGAATGCCCAATGGACACACTGCAACTAATAATGTCTGAGGGTCCACGGCGAAGACACCACAGAATACATGACAAGTTGGGCGACAAGACTACACCATCTGTGCAGCTGTGTAGGACCTGGTCACAGAGTCTCAATGGAATTCCCTACAAAGATGAATCGTGTCCATTTAAATCACAGACACCACCAACCGAAAGCGCGCGAACCAAAGCACTGTTAGCACTGGGGTGGGGGGCTCGGGTCAAAAGACGATCGGCAAGTTGCGTGTTCCAAGAAAAGGTCTTCAGGAATACACTTACGGGGCAATCTAACGATAATGTGGCTGCTATTGCATAGAAACTGAGATCAGAAGCATATGTTGGTTGTTGAGTTGAAACTGGAAATGGGAAGTTTCATTATATAGAGGTCGAGACAGCCGACTTCAACGTATGAGCTAGAGGTTGTTAGTTTGAACGCACCTCCAAATTTGGCATTTCTATCAAGGAACTCGATAGCAGCTCAGCGCTCAGACATTTTTCGGACAGCAGCTTCGGAGTTTAAAGATTTGACCCATTTTTTATGCGCACACCGTGGCGCTCAACTCGGAGTCCGGGACAACTCTTTAGCCCTATAGCACGAAAAGCGGAGATCGGTACGTTCGGTGGGGAACAACAGGTAGATGCAGACAAACGGAAACGATCGAATCAGAAATCCCCTGATATTCTTGGATCTGAATTCTAGAAAGGATAAAACTCATTGGATGCCTATTTGTGTCGTGACAATGGCGGTAAGAGAACAGTAGCATGCATAGGATATAAGGCTGTCTATTGGCATGTGGCACACAAAACGTATTAAATGCAGAATGGGTTCATAAACCGTCAGACGACCTGGATAGGTCACCAACCAAATGATGAATGGGAATACACAAACAGTCATGCGTAGAGAGTGGACGTGTTTTCATAGTCGCTATAAATCCGTCAGGAGCGTAAAACGCAACAATTTGTGAAACAACAGTTCACAGACAACTGAAAAGATCCAACATCACTATGTAGTCTTACTGTAGCTGGAAGAAAATTATTTCAAACGAACATAAAAGTAAGGCTGTTTTGAAAGCGACCGAGAAACGCCGGTCGAAACCACTAAATGTTCCTAAGTTTACTACGGATCCCCATCGCGGGACAAACCAATCCCATGACAATCACGTACGACAGCAAGTACAGCGCAGAAGAGATCAAGACAGGCAGTGATATTTTTAGAATTCAGTCACTATTAGGAACATTAGTGTGAAGCTGGTTAAGCTCCTGCTTTCAGCATCTGGGGCGAAATGGCTCAAGTGGTTAGAGCGCGAATTTGCTGACCGGAAGGTCCGTGGTTCGAATCCGATCTCTGCCTCTCGACTTCCCCTGTCTAGGTTTGGGCAACCTGGCAGTATCCCAGCCCTCGTGCCTTCTTCGAGTGGCATGGCAGCTAGGCGCCAGAAGGGTGTTAGAGCTGAACGATTTTTTTCAGCATCCGACATAGTTCATTCAACCCATGTGCAGCGCTCGTCGTCTAAGAAGGACAGGTAGTCAGCAACCTATCGTCAGTTAATTAACCGATAATTCAGCTAACTCTGATGACCCAACAACGGTCATCGACTGTCTGGCTGACATGATTTTGTCCACTAGTGACCGTGGACAATAGTGGACAGGTGGAAAATCCATCTTGAAAAATTATTTGATAACACACAAAACAAAAACTTCGTTCGAAGCAGCCTGTTAAACACCTTTATGGGCTATCGCGATAAGAAGAGGAGAACGATGATTGCACCTACTTTCAGATAGTCTGCTGCGGGATGACTTTGGGGAACACAACCGGCCACAACTAACCGCTTGCCCATCCGCATCCCGGCCTTTACAGCATTACGGAAGTGATCCTCAGCAGGACCTTTGACTGTACAACTGTTCAAAACCCATATATCTGCTTCTTGTTTGGCCCTTTCATCGGCAGTGAGGGACTCGGGCATTGTACAACAGCCTTTATCTTCCCGTTTCTGGCAGGAATCATCTGCAGGTTCTGAAGAGCATTCACACTCGGAGTTGTTGGATTGTGCGTCAACTGGTCCGTGACTGTCTTTCGCGTTTGTCGAGCCACCCAGAATAACCTGATAGCCGTACTGAGCCAGAAGACCAGCCATGTACTCGCTGTCACTGGTATTGTGAGCACATCCCCAAGTCTGAACGAAAACTCGATAGTGTTCTGCACGAAAACGGGCAACGACGAAAAAGAAGAATGGGGATGAACAGACCCGAATCATTTCATCATAACATTCCAAACGGAATGAAAGCCACAATGAAACCAGAAGAGAAGGCGAAGACTTTACGTAGTGGAAAAATCCATCCGTTTCAGAGGGTCGGTGAGGGGCATCTATACCCCGGAAGNTTACGTAGTGGAAAAGTCCATCCGTTTCAGAGGGTCGGTGAGTGGCAACTATACCCCGGAAGAGCGACTGATTTTGCCTCCCACCTCTGTTGGAAATCCATCATTTTGCTACCAGATTCTGCGTAATCTGAAGTTTTGAGTTTAGTCGTAAGATATGGACGCTGGTTACAGTTGTTACAGTTTCGTTCAGCGAGAAATGCGACTGAGCCGAAGCGACCACACATTGAAGATTCACTGATGCGTCCTAATTTTCTGACGACAATGGATGGCAAGTGATCATTTTGATGGATTTGGTACATGCTTCCAAGCTACTGAGCGTCACTTTAAGACTGACCAGGAGCAAGCGTCATGTTTGGAGATCAACGGATCCAAAAGTTCAGTAAATTGGCTCCCATGAAAAGCTGATTCATTCCCAGAAGCCTAGCTAAGGTGAAATTACTCTTCCAATATAGAAACCCAAAGCAGCACATTTCCAAGCTACGATATCTTTGACATCGATGTGGTATTAGGGAAGTAGAATGCTGCGTTGCGCGACGTACTGTTGTACGGAAAAAAAATTGGCCACCGCGAGAGTAGATGTAACCGTCTGATCACGCTGAAGCGCTGCAGGTCTTCTGAAAACACTGAATGAGAAACGCTAAGATACGTAAGAGGAAATGGCTCACACTACAGATGAACCGGTCACACATCGTAAATATCGCTGACTTGGTTGCATGATTCGAATTCTGACGAAGCGATTCCCCTTATAAAAGTCTTTTGCTCAAACACATGCATATACGTCCCCTCAGGAGTGAATCACTACATTGGAAAACCACCCTGCCTTGGAGGACACCTGGACAGTCCGTTAACCGTCCTTAGCTTACCGAAAGTAAGGTCAATTTCTTCCGTGAACTGTATGGACACTTGAATCATCAGTTCCTGTTACATTACCGGTTCCGCTTCATTCACTAACTTCAAAATGAACGTCAGTACGAACTGCGTGATCAGCTGTGAAACCCCGATTAGCCAGATCCAGTCTGCTCCATTGCAAAAGCATGAACTATGTGATATTAGTCATCAAGCCCGTTTCTTGAAGAATCGAAGGGAAGATACGACCTGGGTACCCAAATGGCTGGTCTGGTCCAAAAGGAAAAACACCAAAAACATTATGCAGTTGACCCAGCTCTCTGTCAGCTGGGGCTGCCAGCAACTCTGACACATCAGACCACAACGTAAGCAGGAGCATCTCTATACACCAACTCTTTAAGGTTTTCTCCAAGAACCGCCATGTGTAAAAGACGGAACATTTTTCCGATAACCAGCTCGACTACCAGACTTGAGAAGAAAGGGGGTCAGTAGCAGCCCTGATGGACAGCAATTGTGTTGATGAACTCGGGAGAATACCCTCCACAGACTCTTGCATGCCCACGGGTGTTGGAATAGGACTACTGTGATAAGAATATCCATCACTCCTTTAAATGGGAGATATCATCACAAAGCAACGCGGGTGGAAGGGCCGTCTCAGACTACCTCACAGGGCCATCACGTTTTGCCGTTTCTATTTAAGAATGGCCAGACATTGCAGTTAACCCGTCCTAAACGACCTCGATGAATTTTGAAGTTATATACTGTCAATACATTGCTAGGTTTCGGCTGTGTTTAAAATTACTGCAAGTCTCAAGTGTTCACTTTGGTTCGACCGACAGACTGCACCAAGACCTGGTGAAAACTTAAGTCTTTACAATCCAGAGTACAACGCGTGGAAGACCGCTCACACTAGCTCGAGATGGCTCCGAGGTTAGATCGCGAAAATGCTGACCGAAAGGTTTGTCAACCTCTGTACCCCAAATGCTCCTGTCTAGGCTTGGTCAATGTGACAGAATCTCAGTCCTCGTACTTCCTTCCGGTAGATTGCAGCTGAATGCTTTCACACTAGCCGCCTCAGTCAAGGCGAAAAACACTACCACCGTGGAGGTGCTTTGGTACCTTCTGAAAGTTCCCTAGTGAGAAGTAACCAAAGGAATCAAGTAATCCATTTAAACACGTCCTGGAAAGTCTTGCAGCACGAGACACGTAACCGAAGTAGATGAGAGAGAAAGGATAGAGGAAACGGAACCTGGTATAGCCATCGTTGTAACACTATCCAAATCCGCATCGGCTGGGTTCTGCCTGCGAGTTCGGAAACGGACTTTTACAGAAGCATTCCGCTCTTCAGTCCGATGTACATCCAGTTCAGTGTGAAGGTCCTCAATATCCATTAAAAACAACAATCACCGATTTCCGAATGTTCAGCTAAAAGCGAGAAAAGACCACTTTTATAACATGAACTATGACGGTAGGAATGAGCGATTAGCCCTTGAACAGAATGGACAAACGACGTCCAGAAAGAATTTTAGGAGTTACCTTTATCAGTATTGGCAGTAATACCAGCATAAAACGCTGGTACATAACTACCAAGATGCCAGATCTATTGGAAGCGTTCGAAAATGAACAAAACTAGGGTACGGTTTACGCTCGGTTCGGCAACAAAATATAACATTACATATGTAAGCAAGCATGGTGTGTTTTCAGTTTTTATTATCTAACCTTCTGTGGGTTGAAAGGCAACTTCTTTGGTCACACCGAAAAAGACTCAACGAAATTGGAAGTCTGCCTCAAGCTCCAAGACCCAAGTGCATATTTTCTTTTTCACCATTTGGTCGTACGAGCTGTTAAGATCTAGTACAATATGCGTGTAGATCAGCCCACTTGTCTTCGTACTGTCAACGGCACATGCTCCCACCACCAGTCACAATTGCCGTTCCGTCCTGTCAGAATGGGAAGCAGTGTACCTAAAGATGAATCAGTAGATGACGTTGAATCTGGTGGACGGTGGCAACAGAAGTTTGACTTGTTACACAAGACAAACCGTGTTTCAGTGCTGCTAATCGAGGTTCCATTATGACCGTCCGTGAAACCTAATAACACCTACCGATTAACATGTGGGCGCCCTGCCAACTGCGTATGCAGAACGGAACAGCAACTACGACTAAGGCTGGGGACACATGCCATTGAGAGTACGAAGACAGCTTAACCAGTCGGATGCACTGACACATCAAGACCAACGATCTACACTACTGGCCTCGTCGCTTGCCTGTCACCTAACTGGGAGAAAGCATCGCGTCCATCAAGCGATCGCAGTTGATATCGTGTTAAACACGACAAAAACAGAGCTCTAAAACTTGTTGAGGACGGATCTATGTAAGCAGAAACGTATCTCTGGTGCTACCGAGGTAAACTATAGAACAAGCATTGATGTGGTCATTTTTCCTCCTAAATTTTACTTTTATAACCAGTGGCACGCACCTGATGAGAAACAGAAAGACAAATCCGGAATATGGTATAAAACTGCTCTGTTGTGTTCCACCTTTAGAGCAGTCTACACCTTTAAGGACCAAGTCACCACACAAGGGACCTGGAGATTATGTTAATCAGACCTCTACCTCATACCCACCGGCATGAGAGGCTTTGTGAGTGTCATGCGTAAACTTCCCAATCGAGCTCAATGGTTTACGGAGGTGAATATCCCATTCCCGTAAGGTCCAGTGTCCTCGTGGTGGCAGGAGACCACGAGACAGTTGGGACCTGCTGCAACGAATAACTTACAGAGCAGTGGATCAGAAACAGACTGTAGCGCCGTTTTGTAGAGTCTCCTTTCAAAAACAGTGAGTTGTTTTTAGGGGCATCTGGAAGCCGCTTTTTGGGTAGAAAAGCTAAGTGAGGATGTTTACAAAACTGCTTTGTGGACTCTGGAACAGGGTTCCACCAGCATGCGGGCGACTTTTGTGCCCAAGGTTCAAGGATTGGTGCCTCAACCAAATGCCACTCTTCACTCTGACTGACCGGGAAGCATCCATTTTTCTCATGATATTGGCCAAACTGACAGCTTTGTTCAATCCCCTTTAACCGCATCCCACACATCACATCGCTCCTGCTACTCGACCCCTAGACCTTGACATAATACCAACAAACTTACTGTTTATGCCAAGTCAGCCGTTCCACATTACAGCATGTAGGGCTTGTACACCGTCAAATCGTTCAGGACAACCTCCCGGTTATCCACCCCACACAACTTTCCTGTTGTATGCCAGTAATGCGTCTACAAAACTCCACCACGTCAAGGCAACTTCAAACGGCCCCAAAGAACTTCCGTTGTCCGCCCTTTTCTTTTCGAGTATCTGGTGCCCGTTAGGCTGCGTGTCAGTGTCCACCATGTAGGAATCACCATAAGTTCAAACGCTGAAGATTCTCATATTGGACACCAGTTAACGAGCTTTTTCGCCCATTACTAGACGGAACAACCAGAAGCCCTCAAAAGCGGGCAGTAATAAGTGAATGTAATCTTGTTTTCGACCTAAGTCCCAACGACATGCAGTGCGAATGCTATCGATAACGAATGCTATCGTGATTTTTCAGTCTTCAAAACAGATATTTCCACCTCCGAGGTTTCGGAGGCAGGCAGATGAATTTCGACTAGCACGTCACTGACAAAGCTGAAGAAGAATGTTGAGAGGCAGCTTTGCATTTGCTGTACACCCGTACGTGCCAATGAAATTTCAGATGCAGTACCTTCGTAAGGGATGTAAATTTAGGACACCTTTGATGACACCTCATAGGTCTTGACCATCCAGAGTCAAGAGCAGCCATGAAATCAATGGAAACTATCCAGATAGAACAGTTGAAAAAGTGACCTGTCGGTGCACTGTCCGGTAGTAAAGATACGCTTGGTGCATCTTCTGCCAGGGCTGAACATGTGGAACACGAGCGCGCCACGGCCCAAAATGCCATGTCCTGATTGGTCAGAATTTTGATCAATCAGAATCAAGCCCTCAGAGAATCGCTCTCCCGGCATCAAAAGATTCTGGATTACCTGTGTGGGAACCCAGAGGTAATAATCAAATAATCCAACAGCGGACTGGTTTGTGCTGCTTACTTTCCCACTTTATGACATCTGATGCGATATCCTTCAGTGGTACGCTTATCACCAAACGCAATGTTAATAAACAGCGATGCTACATTTTCGCTATTCCTGCCTTTCAGATAAACCAAGCCCCGCTGATCACCAATAACGAATCCGAATTCGAAATATTATCCGAAATTTAGGAACCTGGGCGTCAACGCATAAACACCTCGCTCTCGAAGAGCTAGTTTTCGCCTCTCACTGCTTAGTCGTGACACGTTTCTCCAGCTCTACGTTTTGTGAACGATCGTTACAGTGCGTCTGTTATTTAGTCTATGGTGAATTTTTTGGTACGAATTTTTGTCTTCATGCGCTCAAAAAGTCTTCCGCAATCACTAACTATAGAATTTAGGAGGCTAACCGCCATAATTCAGCTGGGAGTGGAAGGCTGAAAGATCCAGTTATTCAGGGTAACACCTGGGATTCTTGTTGGTTATTCTCTTGTTTACCAGCAGCCAGTGCGGGTACATTCACAACGCGTACCTGTTGTGTTAGTTCATTTTGTTTAAAAATGCGATCCCTAACCTAGCAATTGAATCTACATTAAAAGAGGTAGCTGACAAGAATGAGCGGAAACCCTGAGGGTTCAACATCGAGATAAGCCGTAACTGGTCAGAAATTTGTACCCGGTAGCCAACGTTCCGCCACCCGTAAATGTTTGCTGCTTCTTCTCAACTAAGAGGCCTTCGATCCCAGTGTAAAATCTTTGGAAATGACTTTTTTTATGCTTCTGACGCGGCAGTGCCATTATTCTTGAAAATCGCATGGGAGCCGCCCTTTGAGCCTACTCTGACTTATGGCCCAAGCGGCGCAAAAACCTGTTCTGAACGCCCTCCCTGTGGCATCCGCCCTGCATGCAGAATATTACCCAGTATTTCATTAGTTTCTCAATCATTTTCCTAATAAAATTTAGCTCGTTTGCCATGTCTCGCTAGTGCGTTTCCTCCATGCACCAAAATTTCATTCATTTTGCGGTTACCTATCTCTCTGGGCATTTCAACCCCCTTTGTCTCGTTGGTGTCCTCTACGCTGTACCATCAGCCTTACCATCTTAGGGTGCAGTTGTAGAATACTTCGACGCATTCAGGAAAGCCGACTTGAGCGACGCGCAAAATCACAAGCCAGAAATTGTGGACCCTTGAGATTTATCAAAAGATGCGGTACTACATGTATAAAATGTATAATAATAGGGCTACAAACCTCAAATTATGGGGGTCTCCGTCTAAACTGTTGCACGAAGTAGTCCAAGTCCAATAAAGCCCGGAGAAAATAGCAATCAATCTTAGTTGCCGACGCACGCCCGGGTAAAACACGTAGTAACGCAAATACGTCAAAACCCCGGTTAAAGATTGGCCGACCAAACTGGTTCGACAAGCCAAGGGTTAAAGTTCATGAGGGGTTAAATGATGTTAATTGAGTCCATGGGATAGACGTAGTAGGCAGCGGCAGATAAGAGAAGAATTTGGCTGTGGGGGGGAAGGACAGCAATTCTGCTAATAGAAGTAAGCAGTGAAAGTTGAAAGTTCACAGACCGCAGATTACTAGTATGATTATTAGATTTGACATGGCTAGGGCTAGCATAAAGCTTTGGACTCGCAGTCTGAGCGTCCCCAGGTTAGTTGTTCGAATAGCGCTTTCATGCTATTGATTTCCTTCTTGGTTGTTCCCTTCGATCACACCGTTGTCTTTTCCACAGACGCTCATCCGTTGTCTGCTTATCCCTCTCCATTTCTCAAACGGCATCCTACCGACTATTATTTTTCTCGGTCATATCCCAATCAGATCTCAAGAATAGCACGCTGGCGGTGAAGCTAATATCATCAAAGTTAGGCCTTAGTTCCCGCATATGAGTCCCACCCATATTGTACCCAAGAATGTTGCGCGTTTCTGTAAAGTCAGGCTTTCCTAGAATTCGGTCGATATCGCTCTTGCTAATCAAGCTGGTGGGCCAAAACCTACCTTTTAGCGTTATCAGCCTATCAGGCAGCTCCGGAACGGAGTGAGTGTGACCCTGGTTGCTTAGTAATAAATCTATTAGTATTAGTAATCCAGATCCAAATGCTCCAGAATATTAAGCCTTCCGTTCTGTTTACAGATCCCGCAATGAGTAATGTACACGCTACACGAAAACGGACAAAACTTTGATGACTACCAAGGAGACCCTGCTTTTCGTACCACCATCAACAAATGTTCAAGAGTTTTTGGGCTGACAGAAGATATCGATCTTGATGTTTAATTCGGTCCCGTCTGCCAGCAGATTTACAGCCAGTTTCAAAGCAGATTGATGGTATAGCCACCAAGGTCACTTCAAATTCGACTAAAACAAAGCGTGAATCCGGCTGTAGGAAATTCTGAAACAGGAATTCACACAAATGTGTGTTCGCCGAACTTCGATACAATTTTTGTCAAAACACTAGCTATAAGAGAAATTTAGAAGTTCTTTTATGTCAGACCTGTCCCACAGTATTCACGTTTACCGCATCCATTCCGCGGAGTGAGAAAAATGGTAACGTTTTAGGTTAACACCAGGTAAAACTGATCATGTTCTCCTTATGAAAGTACTCGTTTCTCATTGGGACCATGAGTAACGCACCCTCTGGACGCAATCATTTTTAGGGGGCGACTAAGCGTGTTTCGGATGTGAATATCTTGGAGGATAAGTGATTCGATAATATTGTACTGTTGCCACTGCCCTGCTAGCGTGATCCTGAGTGGAGTCACCCGGAACACCCAAGAGCAACCTGAGTGATCGCCCTAAAATGTGTTAACTTCTGATGGTGTTCTTGTAAGCAGATCAGAGCAAGCGCTAATATGACAGTATGAAAACATCGTGCACATTTGAAAAGCACTGAAAGATAGACTCCTCTCAGCTAGGAAGACGCAATTTTGCCCGACTTTTGCAATTAACTCCGGCCTCAAAGAAAACTGTCGCACCAGGCTGTGCTGAGCAATGCCATCGGCACATGTCCCCTTTAGGATATGAGGATTTTATTATGTGTTTCAGAGGATTATTAGTCATGGCTCGTTCATGAGTTACCAGTTCTTGACTTTATGCTTCATTAAATTAGTCGGTTAATGAAACAACGAGTGTTGGTAATTTGTTGAAATATTGGTAGCTTGGGTGAGTTTATCGGTTGTTGATCAGGTGGCTATTGATTTGTTCGCCGAGCTTGGCAATTGGCTTGCAAACGTTTGGTCAGCATACGAGGAGACATCATCAGTCCGTAGTTGAGTGGGTACATCTTCCTTGCCTGCGTGCGTTCATATAACATTCGAAGGCCATCTGTTATCATCTGAGGTGATTGGCCATTGAATCTAATTTCTTTTTTGGTCTTGATGGTGTCCTCCGTAGCATATAGAGTAGAGAGAGCGTAGAGTGGAGAGAGTAAAGACCAATGTCATATGCAGGATCCAAAGCAAGGATAGCGACAAACGGTATGTAGGACAAACAGGAAGGAAGCTCTCCATCAGAATACATGAACACAAGCTCGCCACTAAAGGACACGATCAATTCTCCCTCATCTCCGCTCACAAAACGATCAGGAAGGACACGAGTTCGATGGGAGCGGCGTTTGCATACTGGCTCAAGCAAGAACAAAAACGAACGCGAATTTATGAAAGCATGGTACTCCACCGAAGAGGCCATCAACAAAAATATCGAAATTGATCCCATTTCCCAGCCACTAAGAGCGAGAGAACTCCAGAACCACCGAGCTTAGAGGTGCAAAATTAACCAAACGAGGAACTCATAAGAGAAAGTGGAAACCATCATTCAAACAGACACATCAATTAGATTGGAGGAAGCGCCTAGTTAAAGCACCCAACCAACCGACGGACGACGGGTTACTAACCGCTATGGTGGAGGAAATAGGGTGGCACAAGCAACCAATCAAACTCGAGAACGTCAGACCACAACGCAATACAAACCAAGGCCGGAGAGAACAAACTACTAAAAATAGAAACCCTTAGGATAACCAATTAACACAAAATAACGCGGACCACAATGCAACAAAGATCACAAATGGACCAATAGATTCACCAAAAGTGTTGCATTTTAAGTAGCTAATCACGTCAGAAGATGATAGATAGCCTTTGAATGCTGTATAAACGCACGCAGGCAAGGAAGAAGTACCCACTCAACCGGAAGATGTACCCACTCAATTACGGACTGATGCTGTCCCCTCGTATGGTGACCAAACGTTCGCAAGCCAATTGCCAATTTCGGCGAACTGATCAACAGCCACCTAATCAAAAATTGATAAACAACGAGTGTGTTGACAATCTTCTATGTATTCGGGATCAGTTTAGATGAACGATAATTAAAAAATCCTTCTCAGAACCATAGATCACTCTCAAAACAGCGGGAGGGTGTGCATGCCGGAGCCACTTTCCACCATCGTGGAACACCAATCGATATGGGTCATCCATTATGTGAAAAGTGTTTGCGTGATTCTTGGGTGCTTGTTTCCGACTGCTAAGCAGAGCGCAACAATATACTTTTCAACTGCGTTGGTTAGGTAACATTTCCACCCCTTACAGTACACAACCGAAGGTATTTCCGGAGCACAGTGGGTTCAGAGTAAACCTGCGGTAAATATTGGTGCCGCTGCATTGACGACAAGCGAGTAATCTGGCTTGACGCCTGTCACTTCCGGCTGCAACCCTAAGGCAGCCCAGTAAACGTGGGCGCCCCTCAGCTCTGCGGTCGAAGGTGTGGTTTTCAAATAACGGAGAAGGCCGCAAATTTTTCCTCGAGACCTACGAAAATCACAACATAGAAGCAGAAGCGCAAGGCCACTATGCAGACGCCTCAGTTGCTTACGCTCCTCTACAAGAGCTTGCGATGAATCACACCCAAAACGTCTTTTGTACTCTTGAGGTGACAAAATTAAAAAAACGTCACCTCCGAATGTTTCGGGAAACCCAAACAACTCCCGTACGTGGACGGACTCGCAGAATTGCACTGGGTGTTTCAGCATTAGGAAATATTTACAGCGCTAGAAGTTTTCAACAAAACCAAAAGCTCGGCCCATCAAAATTTAAAAGAGAATGCTTGATGATAATGGATTGAGACCAAATAAGAGAGCCAGTACGAAAGGCACCGGCTTCTGTGCGTCCACGGACATGATCAAGTGAAACAAACCGCAGGAGGTACTGTCTTCCTTTGCGGTAAAATATTCAAGTGCTACCCGGTATCTCTATATTATCATTTTTGCTACTTTGAATGACCACCGCTGATATCCGTGAGATTTTGCTACTGCTGTTGCGAGATGGTTGCAGTGGCTCTGCACTGAGCTTCTTTAAGCCTAAAACGGCAAATATATGTCTCCATGCGTTTGTCATGGTCAAATTCACAGACCGTTATTTTTTCTCCCTCATATGGACTTCATGGATTAAATTAGTTGCAAGGAAATTACAGAAGCTGGGATCTCAGCGGTTGGAATCGGGTGTCGTTGACACCTCTAGGCACTTTCATGTCTTTCGAGCAGATTTTCTGTAAGCTCAAACGCTGTGTTGCTTTTCAGTCACAGCCCAAAAATTTCTGTCGTCTTGCAGGAGCCTTTCCTAAGAAATTCGGAATATTTAGGCTTTTGACAACCAACTGTGTTAGATAGCAATATCTCCACATGAATTTCTGAAGGCTTGGCATATTAAAGCCTCGTCTTTGTGTTTCAAGTTTCCCAATGCTTAGAAAAGGAATGTGATTTTAGTCCGAGATCACCACTCGAATCTAACTGGAAATCGCTCTAGACTTTAGACCGACTAACGAACATTTTTAGGGTCAGTGAACCAGATAGAGTGCATGTTTCCAGCGAAGCAATGATGCTAGAAACTAACGACCACTTTTTACCTCTTTGGACGCCTGATCAGTTGCCTGATCATATGCCTATCCCCGTTAGAACACTTTCGACAGGAAATATACGCCTTTCTGTAGGCTAGCGAGCTTATACCGTTGGTAGCAATCTCGTTTAGCATACCGACGTTTCGTCAACACATTTATAGACACAGGAGGCTCTGTATGAACCCTTTCCACTTGACTGCAGTAACCTTCGACTGAGAGTACTTCATGAAGGCTGTATCATGCTGTGGTTGGCAGTATATTTATGTCTGCCCTACGGAACACAATTTTCATAGGTTTTCTGAAAACGTATCAAAAGCCCACTTCCTGTTTAGCTCTAATTAGGGCTCACTGGTCAGCCTCAGCCCTGAGTTTCCCTTAACGTTATATTCTACTGGAAGCCGAACTGCACGAAGTTTGCTAGCCACACTCATTTGCATTTCGATGTGGTCTTCGCGTTGAGCTCCCCTGAATCATAACTAAGATCGAATTTTTCTATTGCCGGTTTTGTAACCTATCGATTAAGTTTGATTTTTGAGTGCACAATAAGCTTTGTACCATTTGCACACCAAAATGTGCCTAACTGGAGAATAACAGTAGTTTGAAAATCACGCTGAAGGTAATGAATGGCTAAGATAAATCTTTAACCGATGATTTTTTCAGCGGTGTAATAAGCTTTCCTCTGATGAGCGAAATCCCTGATGCGTGGGTCACTATCATAGACAAAAACACCACGTTTAATTTCCTTTGGCTTAAGAGACGCATTCCAATGGGGCTGGTTTATTGTGAGCCGACGATTTTTTGCAACCAGGTCTCACGTCGACAACCTGAAAGGGGGGATATATGACAGAATGGTTAGTATATGGTGCTCGGGTGAAGGATAACGTAGTCGTAGGTTGTTCCATTGGGAGTACTTTATTCTGGGTGGTAGAAATCTACTACGTCTTCTACATTCATTCCAAACCTAATCATAGCCTGGACCTATCGAAATAACTTTTTAGACTTAACATGCCAGCTGCATTTCAGACAGTCCGTTTATATTTTAGTCCGTCTCTGTCAGCAAGATTCGCACACGCTCTTGTTTAAATACCCCGTATGCATCCGTTGATGAATGTTGTGACCAGGTTTTGGACTTGAACTGGAGAGCCCAAATGATACCCATGGTCCACCAATTGGAATGTGCCATGCCACAGACTTACTTGATTGGTACATATTCACTGCTAAGTACTAGGCTCTTTGAAAGAGAAAGCAGTATGCAGCCTCTATTGCAGCTGCAAGCCTTCCGTTTCTATGGCAGTATTATATGCTCTTTAGTTTCCCTTTAACAGAAGTGACGTAACGAAATTCAGAAGTTTTGCCAGACTTTCACACTGATTGCAAAACCAATCCCCGAAAGTTTTTGAGATATCTCGTGATTTACATGCTCCTCGTTGTAATTTTGGTCCTTCTCCTCGTTTTTGTGGCTTACCTAACATTTTGTTGGTAGGTCCGATGTTGGACACTACTATGATACACAGGTTTAAACAAGTCTGAAGGGATGGCGCTTTCATCCAAAGGTGCACACAGGCAGGTTGAGTTATTCACAGCCAAAAATCTATCAGATACCCTAGAGTAACAGTCAAGTGACGCCGAGAGTTCATGGTTGAATGGTATGGAAAGCTTAGAATGAGAACCTATGTGTACGCACTTGACTCTCGTGTGTGAATCAATACATTTCAGGGCTCAAACGGCGATTCTCCTCACTCTTTTAAAAGATGCTAGTTGTAGACAATGGTTATTCTACCTCCAGTTCAGACGTCGACACTATACCCTCCGTTACAAAGAAAATGAACCTACCGCAGTATAACGGTGCGCAGACCTCCATAACCAATTGAAAATGTTGCGTAATTCATGGCACTTCATGATAGTTCAAGTGCAGTTCACGTAACCAATGGAGCTGTACTTAGTGGCGTGCGTTTGACACGAACTGGAACTCTAATACTAGATTAGTTAATCGGTAGAGATGTGACTAATACAGTGTCCTTTTCCTCCAGGTTGAAATTTGGAACATGCTTGGGGACTTGCTTCTTAAAAAATGTAGGCTTCAATGACGGTTCCACGTCAACAACCGCTGTCTCGGGGTTAAAATTTCGAGCCAGTGCTTTGGTTGCGTATCCTGGTCGTTTGCTTGTGCAGGTCTAAGTACCCTGGTGATATCCACTCGCATACAACCACTAAGTGTACCTTTCATGGTCGTTAGGCGGTAACCATCAGTCTTCTCCTCCATTGTTGCTGCAATTGATGGTAACGGTGATTTTTTGACAGTCCAGCGATTCGATTTACTGGTCTTTGCAGAGAGATTTAGGACGCGGTCAAAGCTCAGTCAAGCAGCTGGTCTTCTAGAAGAAATCCCTTGATTTATTCCTGTCCCTACACATATTTGTATAGTACTTGCAATCCTTTGTACCAACCTCACTCTCTCCTGAAATGAAGTTTCACATCTTCTGGAGCGTAACATTCTGAGCTGTTTTTTTCGTTGCTGTCTTGAGCTGGTACGCCAGCTGTAGCAGCAGAATGCTGCCGCTTGCAACAGGCCTGTGGTAGTGTCCATTGGTGATCAGGTCCCGTTTGGAACCATATACTGTCGCTGTTACACCTTAGTTTACTGTCGAGGACCGTCGGCCAGTCAGTGACCGCTTTTTCTTCAAATAAGCAAAAGAATCTATGTCCACTGCCAGCCACGATGTCATCATCAGGAGAAGCAAAGAGACCAAACTGAGGACTGGGAATCTGCCGAATAGGGTCCTTGGAGTGGTTTGTATCTTCAAGTTGCTCGGTCAGGTTTGCCCCCAAAACACAATCATGCATGAAATAGGATCCTAGATTGTACTCTTCCTACAGAGTGCCTCTCTGTATTTGACTTT
>NW_008751815.1:380162-390723 GCF_000715545.1 Opisthorchis viverrini
ACTTTCATTTTGAACTAGGTAGCAGAAATGATTTCACCACAAGGTTGCTTCAGTCAAATGTATTTTTCCGCCGCATCTCTCTCTACCCCTGTGGACATATTTTTACCCCGGATTTATTTTTGAGCTTTCCTAAGGAGTCTATACATGGCCTCAACCACATACATTTTAAGCTGGATGTATTCACTTGGGTGTGTATTAAATGGGTCCCCCACAATTAGTCTTTGCGATCGCGTACCACATACAACATGGATTTTTGGGATGTATCCACCGTCTCTTGGGAGACACGTATCTCAGGGGACTGACGATAAGGTGCACTTGATTGCAATCCACTACCAGTCCCTGTTGCACCCAGAAATTCCCCATGTTCGTTAAATTAGCCGTAAACTTAACCATGTCTGTGTGCTGTCCGAACTAAGATTATGTTCACAGAGCAGAAGTTTTGCTCAAATCGGAGACCACTAGGTAAGCGAAACACTACTTTTTTAGGCGGATATACTAAATAATCAACAGTTCACCAACTTATTAACAGTTTCATGGGTTCTCATGGGTAGGTAAGATAGTGTGAAGATGCTTCCAGAGGATAATAATGAATATAGAAACCTCAAAATGAGAAGTCCGAATAGGAGAAGCATTGAGGAGCGAGCACAGGTAGGAATGAGTTTTAACATCCGCCTACTAGCAACTAAGCAGAACGCTCACCTCTGGTCAAGCTTACGCGCTAGAATTTCATAACTTATATGACACAGCTCAGACCAAAAAAACAATCGATATTTAACGGTACCCTCTGTGTCTCTCGTGGTGTGAACGACACGATGGGACGGACGATTATATCGTCCAGATACCCGAACTGCTTAGGTACAACTCGTCAGGAAGAAGTGAGGGTATTTCAAAACTTGCAGTGAAAGACCAGGGTTACGAAGCATGAGCCAAAAGGGGCGCCTATGCCTCCCAAGCCTGAATTGAATGATGGCTCACGCACAAACGCTATTGACTCCAGAAGGAACTACCCTATTAAATTTGTTACTTTGACTGGTGATGCAGCGCCACGCTCATGACAGTCAAGGAGAGTGATTTTATGAAGCGTTTCGTTTGGTATGGTTGTTGTTTCCGTCAGATTGCCACATGATGATGTTTTATCATGATACGGGCGTTATATACTACTCATAAGTTTCCTGAAAATCCATCAGCAGCCCACTACAGGTTTTGCCCTTCTTGGGGCTCATCAGATATGCGCAGTCCCCGAGTTTCCGTCAAACTCATGTTCTACTTGAAACCGAAATGCACGAAATTAGCGAGGAAAACTCAGTTGCAAACAAATTTGTTTTTTTTTCAAGGGACTCACCTGGAACCCCAGCTGAATCCCTCGTTTGTGATGTTTCCAGGTGACTGAATGTGCTGCACCAGGCCGCTTCATGTTTCAAGTCGTGCGATATTTGCGATATCGCGATACATGTATATTCGTAGTACACTACTCATATGGTTGCTGAAAATTCTTCGACATCATGAACCAGAGATTCAGCTGGGTTCCAGGTGAGTCTCCCGCGAAACCAAATCGGTTCGCCAATGAGTGTATTTCGCTAACATCACGGCGTACTTCACTGATTCGTTTCAAATTCGCAACAAAACGGGGCATATTTCAATTTACTATGTTTGGTTTCCATTTTGAAGAACACCCAAGTTACACTCGCCGACGGCTGACAGATCATTCCTAATCGTATGGTTAAATGAACATTGCGGAATATTCATCTTGAAAAGTAAGGTAGCGTCCACTTACAATGCAAAAGCCGGTTGTAAGCACTGCAGATTGGTTAACGCGGCAAAAATCGATATCTCTACATTCCGTTTGTCCATAAACTAATATCGTTGAAAATTCCTGCTTTCCACTGGTTGTACGTTAGAATTTCGTCCGTGTACAGTGCTACTGTCCTGATGTCGGAACAACATTTGTTTTGATTTTACTTTGTTGATAGTTTTGACACGCAAACTGTTTGATTACGAAGCACTCTCATTGGAACTTACTCGACCACCATTGATCCAAAAGGAAATCATGTTTACAACAACTATTATGGCCAGCTGAATTCCAGACAACCTTTTGAGGGATGTCAGCAAAGTGTTTATCGTGAGATATTTCCCAAAATTTCTTCGATCACGCACTGTATTGTACACGCACCGATACATTCACGGAAACTCACAAGTGGCCTAACTGGACCACAGAATAAAACAAGTTCGAGTGGAGAAATTCCACCCACCGGATGGGGAAGTGTTCATTCATTGCTGCAAACTACTTACAGTAGTATCGTCTAATACACATGGTTCTACATTAATATTTCTGAGAAATATTATCGCTGGAGAAAGTTGTGATGTGTCAGTAATTCTGTACTATTCTAAACAACCTGCATTCTTTTGAAAACATTCTTTCAAACCCCATGTTAGTCTTTTCAGGGTGAGACAAAAACAGTCAGCTGTTTTCAAAAGTAGTATGACAAGCTCGAATAATTAATCGGCCAACTATTTTCCGAAAGACCCATGACGTTGAAGTATATTGTACTTTAGGGAATACACATACACTTAGCTGCAACTAAATTCTGCCTAAACATCTTGGAATATTTGTTTAATTTCGAACAAAGGCATTGTGGTCAGTCTACCGATACAATACCCCTTAGTTGACTACTGAAATATCGTCCGATAGCGTTCACTAGCGTTGCAAGTGATAGTGTGTCAAGATACTCTCTTTATAGCGTCTTCTGGCGCTAAATGGCTGGCGGGCTTCTACTGCGGTGATGCTGGAACGACGGGAATTCCCTCAGGAACTACCAGCGTTTTGGGTACCTATATCTTATGTCTTTAACGGGGATTCTCCTGATATTGAGCCATTGACGAAAAACAATTTCCTCGATGCATCCAACAAAGTGCTTTTTGAGTGTTGTTTTAGGATTTGTTGGAGGGGCCGTCAGAATAGGCAATTTTTAGTTGGTACACAAAAGAATTTGACTAGAGGATATAGTTGCAATGCACTACTCACAAGGTTGCTTAAAATCTGTCGACAGCCCACGAAAGGTTTCGCCCTTCTTGAGGCTCATAAGGTAGGCGCATTCCCCGAGTTTTAGCCAACCTTATGTTCTACTTGAAACCAAATTGCACGAAATTAGCAAATATACACTCAGTTGCAAACTAATCTGGTTTTTCGAGAGACTCACCGGGAACCCAGTTGAATCTCTCGTTTGTAATGTTTCCAGTTTCAAGTAGAACATATGTTTGACGGAAACCTGTGGACTGCGCCCACCTGATGAGCCCCAAAAAGTGTGAAACCGTTCATGGGCTATCGATGGATTTTCAGCAACCTTATGAGTAGTGCATTACAACCATATACATGTATCGCGATATCTCGGATATCGTAGCGACTGAAACATGAGGCGGCCTGGTGCAGCACATTCAGTTCCCTGGGAACATCACAAACGAGAGAATAAGGCTGGGTTCCCGGGTGAGCTCTCGAAAAACCAGATTGCTGTGCAAATGTGTGTATATTCGCTAACTTGACTACAGTTTCAACCGTAAAGAAGCTTATCTCAGATGGTTACTAGATTCGAACTCCACCTGACCATCGGGCAAGCGAAGTTGATACATTGCCAACAGCGCACCAGCATATCAGACTAGGATGAACAGTCACGCATTAGCTATCACACACAATTCTGCTTTCTCGGAGTGGTTGATTTGAATGACACATCATTGGAATGTGGGCGATGTGAACAGGAAAACTGACGAATAAAGTTCGAATCAAAGGCATTCAATTCCTCATAGCAAAGTAATCGGCGGAAAACTACCCATGTAGAGTGGAAAGAATCACATGGAACCCAAAGGACCAAGAGTAGATGACTAACATTCATTCGTCGTTCTTATGAATCTATGGAAAATTGGTTTCCCTTGAAGAGTTTCCACCCGTTGTAGCGAAACAGTTGTACCATCTTTGTCCTTATGTTCATTACCAAACGTCACTTTCCAAAGCTCATCAGTTAAATTCCAAAGTTTGTTCTCGAGGTTAGAATTGCGATCCGAGAGTTTAGCTGTCAGCAGGTAACTCGGGTATTTAGCCAGCAAAGTGGAATTGCAGCCTTCAGTTGCGGAGTAAGCAAGTTCGGATACGGTACCCGGTTGACTAGCGAAAAACAAACCGACCGCATAAAAAGACCGAATATGGTGAACACATGTTTGATTTTATTGAAATAAGACCTATAAGTTAGTTCAGTATTCATGTCTACACCCCCCCCCCAGAGGAGCAACTCTTGGAGTTCCATGCCAAACTGCCATGGAAATTGTAGCATCCACAGAAGCCATCCCATCATCCTTGAAGAACTTACAAATATGGAGCAGTCCCACTTCGGAAGCAAGACCAAGAACTCTATCATCTGTCAACATTTAGAATAGCTTAAGTAATGCCACGGGAATCTATACATTAGTGACTTCGGATTGACTAAAACCTTGCCAAACTAATCAAATGCCTAACCCATAGGGTTTAATGCATAACAGTTTGGTGTAACGTCACTTCAGGTGCCGGATCATCGAGTTATATTCGCTATCATGCCACCGCGTATATCCTGGAAATAGTTTCCGAATACAGAAAGTCTGTCCAGACTCGAATTTGTCAGAGGAAGACAATCGCAATCTGAGACCGCATTTCCACGTTGTGTGCCCTGCTGTGGGAAGCCGCACTTGATAAAGTCTTTGACCGCGGTGTTGTCAGTGACAACAACCTACGAAGATGGCCTAAGCCCCAAAGCGTGCGTCCAGTATTCTTGTTTAGCTAAGTGTGGTGAGAAAGACTGTTAATAAACAAAATCCTCAGGAAGCCCACGACCAATTTCGCCTTATTGGGACTCATCAGGCAGGCGCAATCCCCGAGTTTCCGTCAAAATTATGTTCTATTTGAACCCAAATTGGACGGTTTTACAGAAATACACTCATTTTCAAATCAGTTTGGTTTTTAGGACAGACTCAAATGAATCTCTCATTTATGATGTATAGCAACCTTGTGAGTAGTTTTCTTCGTGAAAATATACTCGAATATTATGCCAACTGAAACATGAGGCGGCCTGAGTGCAGCACGTTCAGTTGTAAAATATCATAAACGAGAGATTCATTTGAGTCTCTCGTGAGAACCGAATTGATTTGCAAATGAGTGTATTTCTCGAGAATCCTTAGCTATTCCCCATCGTATCGACTGCCTGTCACATGGAGTATCCTGTAGACCAACTTCACGGACTGAAAGGTTTGAACTTTGGATGTACTCTTGTGGGGCAAGTAATGTGGTTTGACCTGACTCAGCTCGGGTTATGAAGGATCCGCATGCTTATCAACAAAAATAAAAAAAATTCTGGTATTCGATTGCATGGCAGACAATCTGTTCAGCGAGGTTGTAAATCAGCTTGTATGTCAGTCGAGGACACATCGTTATTGTGCGTACTGATGATGATCAACTACCGGTGGACGTATTTTTCAAGGTGGATAATCTTTGGAAGCCTTGACCTTCTCTTTAGTCGTTGATGTGATCTCGCGGAAATCAATCGGAACAGGTGGCCAGCCAAAAACACAAACGGACGTGGGCTATTCGGGGCAGTGAGTAGGCCAAACAGTTTGCTTTAGGGCAAACGCCGGCTGACGTCTATGCTTGAAATTGAAAACTTCCATCATAAACGAATGAGAACAGAATAACGCCACCAGTACACTGGAATTTACTGCTCTACTTCGCGCCCACCACAGGTAACCTTGCTTAAGAATCCAGGGAAAACGAAGCCAAACAGTCTGTCGCCGCCTTTTGATTGATCAACGGGACACATCTACATGCGTGATTTATGGTCGACGTCGACGGATCACATCTTGATTGGTGATCAGCCCCAAAAAGACAGGTTGGCCCTCCGACTGTCGTAAACAGACGGGGTGTAAGCCGTCAGGACTTTCCACATGTTTTGAATGTACAGTCTGAATTAAGTTAGGATTGTCGCAGTACTCAGTAGGGGTACGCCCATTTTCTACCAAGATACACATTCATTTAAATAAAAATGTTTTTGAAAAATCATTCACGGAAATCCTCACAAATTTCGCGCAGCGATTTTCATACTGACTTGCACATGAGGCCATGGATCATGCCCTTTGAATTTCTTGGTTCGAAGATCCAGGTTGGGGAGACAGAATGGTCTTGTCAGTGTGTTGCAGTTTCACTGAAGTAACGGCGACTAGGAAAGGTACATACAAATTATAAGATTCGGCTTCAAATTAGGCTAACAACAAGAAATTGCTTCCGTCGGGGACCCTTTTAGAAGAGACAAACGACATGAGAGCTGAGAGCGAGATGGCTCAGCTACTTGTTCCCTTCCACTTCGTTGAAAAATTTCAAACAAATGAGGACCTTTCGCACCGATCTACACTAGCTCACGACCTCTTACTGAGTTAACCTCATTTGATCAATAGTTTTGCGTGGTAGATTTTCGGAACAAGCCAGAAATACTGTTCTACCGTGTTATGAATTTACAGCTTTTCTAATGTATAAACCCAGCCGTAAAACCCGGAACAGTAGAAAACGCAGATGGACTAAATGGGCGTTATTCAAAGCTCATCACAGTCTTCTTTTCGTAAAGGCAGCCGTTCGGTGTACAAGAAACCGATCAATATTTGCTGGACAGGCACGTGCGAAGCAGAGTGGAACGGGATTCGTCCCTTCATAGGTCACCATGAGATGGCAGTTTTCATCCTGGTTTCCATGCAAATGACGGTGGATACCGGAAACCACCTACGAGGAACGTAACTTTGAACACATACAGTCGTTTCAGTTAGAGTGACACTGGAACAACAGCTTTTATATATATGTTCGGCGTACAGCAGGCTGAATTTGCTCCTGTACTTTTGGTCAGAGAACTGTTGTGGTTGGTGGACGTATTCCTAATGTGATACCAAACATCTTGAATGCTTCGTAAATAAAGTGTCCTTATGGCCGGAAAACAGAAGAACGGCCGTCAGCAGACTGTATAGCATGCGAGTACCAAATTCTCCGGAGTCCGCCAATGCACATCTTTCATTGAATGAAGTAAGAGAATGACTGGTACCACACTTCATGTCACGTGGTCACCTCCATGAGAGTTGAACTTGATAAAAGCAACCTAAAGTGGCACACTGTGACATCATTCCAGCTTGGATTCCCAATAAAACATTAGTCAGTTGAACTTATAAAAGCAGCCTAAAGTGGCACACTGTAACATCATTCCAGCTTGGATTCCCAATAAAACATTAGTCGAAATAAGTGACAAATTAGTCAAAGGATGACAGACCTCAGGCTAACTTTCAAGAAGCGCTAATAATGTATATTCTGACGAAGCAACATTACATCAAAAGCGCTATTATGACCGAAATTAATGGAGATTTTGTCCTGCAAGAGAGGTCCGTCCACAAACAACAACCATGCAGGGCTGTACAGATGTCTCGTTCTTGTTGGAAGCGATCAGCAGTGTATATCGGTGAGTTACTAACCATCCACCCTTCCGGATAGTTGATTGGACAATTATCCGTTCGCCTGAACGGCACTGTGCTGATCCAGGCTCCTGTACAGAATATAGTACCGCTCATCCTTCAGTCACTGGATCCACATCCAGTGGTCATCCGCGTTGACTAATTGTGAGCTAATCGCTGATCAGTCGCTGGTGGTCAGACGGCCGAAAGTGCATGGGTTCGTGAGTCTCTGACTCTGGTGAGACGCCCGGCGATGATGATTCCCAATAAGGATGGAACAGCTCCTCGGCTTTTTTCCCCAGTTTAGCTTAGCTGACAGAGTGGAATCTTCAACAAAAAAATATCAAAATTTAGTTCAACATGAAGGATGAATCATGCCGGGCGAGGTGCACAGAAAAGTTCTTCTCAGACTGGTTGGTTGGAGATATCTTTATGGTGTGAACCATCGGGTCCTCTCGCCATTGGCTCAAAGACGGCGGCAAATTGTGCCTTGTTAGTCATCGAAGTAACAAACACATTGTTAGCAAAGCTGAGTTCTGGATATCGGAACTAGGGGATGACAACACGTGGCGTTTGTCAGAAATGCGTGTCAGAATTTCGCAAAAATGCCACACCAAAACCATGGTAACCAGTTGACAGTTCTGAATTTATCCTGAGGTTTACAAACCCTAAGACCTCCGGCTGTTCTGTGGAAGTATTCGTTAAGTACTGGTCATCAACACGGAATGTAACCGGCGTTCTACGTTTTACCGGCGACAAGTTGTTCTGAGAGGATGGTGTTCTCTTGAACTTTTGGAAGGTATAGTTGACAGAAATATACTTTAAAAACGCATCAGATGGTCAGGATTAAAAGAAGAATTTCTATTTTTTCTTGGTGTTTTAGATCACCAGTCAGAGTTCAAAGATTACCTGAGCACTTTTTCAATCAGTTTCCTCCTGGTGACCAAGAGAGCTGTGACTGATGACTAAACGACGGATGATAGCTCTAGTAAGAAGAATCAGAGCCTCGGTGATTCATGTCGTATCTGGGCGGGTTGGTAGTGACCCCCTGAACAGTGGAAGCGGACAATGTGATCAGAGAATTTGTCTGAACTTGTAACAAGTTCGCCCCAAGGTTTCTGAGAAAAACTATAAAACTCTGACAGGTACCGCAAGTACTCTGACAGATGACCTCACGAAATGTCGCAGTGGACCGGTCATTATACTTGTTCGGCTGTTCTAAACCGCCGAAATGTCTCAACTTCTGGTCACTTATATTGTTCCAACTGCAAAGCACTAGAACTTCTTTTTCGATTCATATCAACTGGCACATGTTTTGGCGATTTTTGAAAAAAATTAAAGAATTACGCACCTTTTATTTGGCGTTTTCACCAAAAGTTCGAGTTTCAACTGCATGCTGACCATTTATCTTACAGAGCATGATCAACGTAAAGTTACTTTCAGACGACTAAAAGTAACCTGAATTCCGTGCGGAAGTTCCGCGTGCAAATTTTAACCGTGCAAGGCGGTTGGAAAATTTGATACACCAAGCGCAGTTCAGTGGAAGTTGGTAAGCTTGGCGTTGCCTTGGCTGGAAACAAAAGTACGTGTGACTACTGATTGATTGGGTGCGTCCCGACACATGCAACCTCACGTCGAAAAGCTGAACTGTGTCGTTTATTAGGAGAAATGATTAGTTGATGTTGGAAAATTGTAAACTTCAGCTAAATGTAATCAAGACATTCATTTCAATCATGCAAAGTGTAGAGTGCTGCTTCAAGACTGGATGGACCAAAAACCTAACCTCCGGCTTACGGATGAACCGGCTGACACATTCGCATACCTGTGTCAGCCCCGGTAGTCCAGTCATAGACAATGTTTCCATCCGGTTCGACAAGGCCAGAACTTATATCGCTTTTGGCGCAGACGTGACAAGAGCTTACCTGTCAAGAACAGAGTGCAAACTATTGTGGTCCATCCCATATTGTTACACGATAAGAAACCCTACCGCTTTAAGTTGAGGGTAAACAATTTCAGTGTTTGACGTTCGATGCCCGAGTCTTGTGGGAACATTGGATAAGTAATGCTGAGGCATGTCGAGTGGTTCTTTGGGAGAAATAACTCGTCGAAGATGGACAAACTGACCACACTCCACAGTTCAAGCTGGCTTGTTCACGTGCTTTGTATTCAAGTTAGTCAATTCCTTAGGAGATCCCTTTTCGCTCAACCGTTGAAAGGGTAAAACGAGCCAGTTGAGGTCAACCGACCACTTGGTCATTGATATCTTCCTGGATGGGGACCCCGAGATGTGACGTTTGGAGGTGATAGACCACGGCGTGCATACATCATAGCTGCTTCCTTCAGTACACATCTTCCAGTCTTAATCCTCCCAATGCAAAGTCCACTGACACTCCTTTGTCGATGCACCCATTATACCATCAATCACCCCCAGTGCGTAGCCGTCAACTCCATCTTCCCAGATCATTGGCGAATGAAAGTGTGGCAGCCAGAACCACTGCACAACATGTACGTAGCTGTTACAGCTGGAGCTGATGAAGATAAGACCTTGAATGATTTCAGCAATGAGGCGGAAAAAAATTCGAATGGTTGTACATAATCACAGAACTGCCTAAAACCCCTCGGAAGATTAGATGGGAAATTTTGTTGACTGAACAACATGATGTGCTACACAGAAGCGTTTTTGAAATTTTTCTCTTGGGCTAAGATGAACGTGAGATCTCATAATAAGATGTGCTTGAACTGTCCACAGTCTGAGTTTTGATTCTAACCAAGTATTGAACTCTAAGGTTGTATGAAATGCGGATGATCAATTTCGAATCGAGGGCTTGAAAATGACAGCGTTCCAGAAAAACGAGTTCCTTCGAACAGATAAATTTGTAGTTCGTTTCCCTGACTTGATTTTTGAGTTTTGAAGTAAAATTCTAAACATCTTTGAGTTATGGACTCTTACACGTTCGGCTCACGAGCCACTGATAAGAAACTTGCTTAACTCGCACTTTAAAATGACACAGCGCCCCTCGTCTTTCAGTCGCAAGATGCACATCACACGGTCACACGTGTTGACTGG
>NW_008751815.1:390844-395317 GCF_000715545.1 Opisthorchis viverrini
AGATAAATTTGTAGTTCGTTTCCCTGACTTGATTTTTGAGTTTTGAAGTAAAATTCTAAACATCTTTGAGTTATGGACTCTTACACGTTCGGCTCACGAGCCACTGATAAGAAACTTGCTTAACTCGCACTTTAAAATGACACAGCGCCCCTCGTCTTTCAGTCGCAAGGTGTACATCACACGGTCACACGTGATGACTGGCTCTTCAAGCGACGACTTCTCAGACGGCAGTTTCACTCATTGAGCTACTTATAAATTGTTAGTAGTGTTAGCAGATTCGGGTATTTTCGGTGGAGAATCCGTCGTGTAAGTGAACCAATCTATGCTGAAAAGCCGAGAAGCACTGTGCAGCTGTTTCACCCTTATTGGGAATCATCAGCAGTGCGCATCTCGCAAAACTCCGGACAGAATCGAACCCGCGACCTTGCGGCTACAAGTTGGAACTCTTTACCGTTTGGCCCACAAGCGGCTGGCCAGCAGTGTAATTAGCTCGCACTTAGACGGGATATGGCGCCGATCATCCTTTACTCACTGGACTCACATCACGTGGTCTCGCTTACTGACTGGCTCCTTGAGCAGTGACTTTCAATGGATGCTTCCCTTACAGAGTTGAATTTAGTCTTCACCCAATCTATTTACAGTGTGAAGAAATTTTTGAATTCTGTTCGTGAAGCCACTCCAAGCGAATAAACCCCGGAGAAGCAGTGCACAGTTGATTAATCCCTATTGGGAATCATCAACAGTGCGCATCCCAAGAAACCCAAGTAGGGTGTCCCGTGGTCTTCCAATCGGTAGCTTGAACAGCTAACCGTTGGGCTACATGCGGCTTATAAGTTGTGTGATTATCTCGCAACTGAAAAGGAGTACGACTTTCATGCGTAGCTCAAAGGAGAACATCATTGGCCCGGTGAGGAACTCGTTGCTCAAGGAGGCAGTCAACATGTGGAACTACGTGACTGGATCCTGTGATTGCATGATGAACGGCGATTTGTGCCATGTAAGTGTGAGTTTATCACACGTCCCTGGTTGAACGGCTGTGTTCAGACTAGCAACCGAAAGTTCGGGACTCTCTAGAGTTTTGTGGGATGCGCATTACTGATGATTCCCAACAAGTAAATAAACAACTGTTTAATGCTTCTTTGCTTTTCAGCACAGATTGGATGCACTTACAAGGCGAAATTCCTCGGGAACATCAACCGTTTTACTGCTCGCACGAACGCAAAACCGACCACCTTCTGTGAGATCGCCTAAAGACCCATATTCGGCATCACACCTAGCATGCTCTGTGCCTAGAATCTGTCCACATGAACAAAAACAAAGAAGATTCTTCGTCCGCGGTAAAGAACGTGAGCAAAAGCGGTTCACGTAGGTAAAATTTATCCAAGACAACTGAAATCATCATCATCATCATCATCATCATCACCATCGGAAGATACTGTATTTCACTTCTGGCTTGAAGTTAGAACAAACGTCAAACTATAGAGGAAAATGTTGGTAGCTCAGGTAGCGCAGATGGTTGCTGGTTTACTCGCTGAGCTGGGAAGTTTGACTGTACAGATCTCATCACCAATCGAGGTGATACCATCACTGCGTTGTTAGGAGGCGTATTGGTGCTGCGCACTGATGATGTCGCCTCGATAGGTGCGAAACGCTTGCAATCAAACTATCCAGCTCAGCCCAACGGACCAAGCAGCAAACTGCTTGATGACGCCTGTGCATCGACTAAGAATAACCAGGCAATTCCACAGGATGAGGAAGTATTTTATGGGTTTGACTGTGAAGCAGTGGTTTTTGTTGAAAACCCCTGAGAGGATAGTGGAAGGCGGTTGTCTAGTCGGTGGCAAATCGGGGGGAGGCTAAATTGAGAAGCGCATATCAACACAGATAAATAGACAAACTGTCGTGAAAATAGACTGGGTCTTCAGACGAAATCCTGCGCTGATGACCTCAAACTGAGATCTATTCAATGGGAAGACCGCAAAAAATGACGTTTATTAGTTGTATATTCCGGAAGAACTGGCATGCAGCTATAACGTGGGCTCAGATGAGATCAACTTCACACCGAATATACATACAGTGTAATAGTCGGGTTGCACAAGATGAATTTATGCAACATTATAGCGTTAGATATTTGACTGAGTTATCACTTCAAAGAGCGATAAAACTTTCATTGGACAACGATTTCTCCTTTATTGAGCGTGGGTGTGTGATACAGTACCAGTCCAGGTAACACACTGACGTCCGGTTCTCTCAAATACGGCTGAAAGGAAGGAGGCCTTCGCTGCGGAGTTATTTATTAGAAAATGCCGACTGACCGGTTACAGACCATTGGACAGGGATGCAAAACCCTCATTTGCATCTTATTTACAAAAACTGGACATCCATCTTCTCCTGAACTTCGTCGTCTTCTTGAACTTTCCTGGATATTGACTCCTGGATATTGACTCCAATCATTCATTGCTCAAATCCAAACAAATGTTACAAAGCGGCTCCACAAACTCCACAACAGATAGCCACTTTTTCAAGAGACGCAAAGCGAATATGCACGAACAACACGTACTACTCGCTTGCATCCCCATCAGTAGTATCACCGTTAGACGGGTATAGCCACACCCGTATTCCTTTCGATTCTTGCACACAAAAAGTTCCACTTGGGGAACTTGAAAAGGTTCCATATAACTTGACAATATTTGGTAGAATCATCCCTCAACAAAGTCCACTGTTCATTGGATGACACAAAGTGCCTCAGCAATAACTACCATTAATTGTTTCACACAAGAGAATACCTTAATATGTGTTCGTGTATACAGGTTTTCGTTCAGAGATAATCACGCGTTTGGAGCGAAGGAAAGGTTTTCAAAGAGCAGTTGCGTGACTTTACCTTCTAAATAACAGAGAAACCAAGCTAGAACAACCCTTTGACATTTGCCCCTTCGTCACTAGTCATCTTAGATGCCCGCAACCCAACTGAGAAAGGTCATCTCCAGTTGACGACCGCTCGTGCGAAAGAAAACCTTATCAAGAAATACATTATGTTTTCTCAAAAGAGGCTATTTAATTTATCTTCCCCAACAAAGCAAAGTTTGCCTGTCTTCATTTATCTCGTTTGAAACAATCTTTCAGCACGCGATGAATTTTCTTCGTCCGAAGTAAGCGGACTAAAGCACCGGTAAAGTTCCCTTTCTCTCACAAACGATGTCTCCCAATTGACCCAAATGGGGACGAGTGCACGAACGAGGTGGACATCAGTCAAGGTCGCTGAATGGTGCAAACCTTTAAACTTCCGATCGATTCGCTTATTTACAATGGCCGTTTCAGTTCAGTCACGTTAAACTTGTATCGTGATGCCTGACGCAGTCAGGTAGTCACAGCCGGAGCATAAGAGTCCCCAACAGGTTGCGCTCGTTAGAATTTACGAAAACCCGATGTCTGAAGTGCCGTATTTTAGTTCAAACAAACGAATTTGGTAAATCTACCGACGATAGTGCTTACTTTTCTAAGGTGAACAGTCTCTAACGGTTGTAGTGTCGACTGTCCTGAAGTACCCAGGCAATTCTAACCCAAAACATGAGCAAAAGAGCCTTCTGAATGGTGAGTAAACAGGACATCAACAATACCAAAGACTGGATCATACCGTCCTTTCTTTTTCGCGTTTCATCTAATTTTGTTTCTGGTGAATGAAAAGACACCCCTAGAGATAAACAAGACGTTAGTTCTGTGAAAATTGCTACTAGTTAATACGTAACTGTTACAGACATCAAAGTTCTCCTTCATCGTCAAGTTTCCACCCAAACAGGAAGACAAATCCCCTTGACTGCAGTTGAAGACAGTGAATGTTGCTCATGTCCCATGCAATTATACATCTAAATTTGATGTCTCGTATCAAATAAAGTCCAAGTTCAAATCCATCTATTTATTCATCAGCTAGTTAACTGTGGACTGACTCGACAATATGTTATGTCAATTCGTACGCATTATTTTCAGCTAGCCAGTCCAAGTTTAACTTTTTAGCCATTTCATTTCATTTGATCACGTGTTACCCGGCCCAGACCGGTTTACGATCACTTCCGCACTGGTCGTAATGATCTATTTAGAAATGTAAGCTCCAGCCCGTGGTGCGGCCTCAAAGAAAAACAGTTGGATCGAGATACTACAGGATACAGTACTTCTTCAAGCCGGTCGGTTACGTTCATCTTACAAACGCATGTTATACCATACGGCATCCCGTACGTGTGCGCACACCAAGCCGCCTCTGGCGCAGTACACCAGTTGACCAACCAGGATGTACGCAATCTTATAAGCACGCTTGTAACCATGGTAACTGTGAACCGCTTTTGCGTATTCAAGACGCAAATATAATAGTAGTAATAATGATAATCTTCTCCACTTTGGGTAGCATTGAAACATAACAAAGGATGTTGGTGGATATTGCGGCGTTTCTAGTCTAAACTGGACACGGGAAATACCATACCC
>NW_008751815.1:395361-395879 GCF_000715545.1 Opisthorchis viverrini
CTGGTATTGGAAACAATACAGAGTTGAAAAACTCAGCAGCTAGCTAAAAATAGATTTTGTTCAACCTTGTGTTGTGGGTAAGTCTTTTTACAGAACTTGCGGGAGACTTTTCCAATACCAGTCAATTTTCCGCCCAATGTGTGTCCTCTCAGAAGCAAATGGTTGATTTTTTTCCCCAACTTGTGCAGTTTTCTGGGATTCAAACTCCTACTCATACTCTAATTAGACTTTACTCATACTACTCTAATCTTCAAGGGAAAACTTTACGAGAAAAGTGAATATACTGGAACACTTTACATGCTAGTGTGATTCGCAAACAAAATGAACACATCTCAGCCTGTATACGCTCATTTGCAAACTCATTTGGTTTTCTTCAAGGGATTTACGAGAAAAGTGAATATACTGGAACACTTTACATGCTAGTGTGATTCGCAAACAAAATGAACACATCTCAGCCTGTATGTATTCATTTGCAAACTCATTTGGTTTTTTCGAGAGACTCACCTGGAACCCAGCCT
>NW_008751815.1:397165-401810 GCF_000715545.1 Opisthorchis viverrini
TTGACGGAAACCCGAAGATTGTGCCTACCTGATGAGCCTCAAAAAAGTCGAAACCGGTCGTGGGATGTCGGTGGATTTTCAGCAGCCTTATGGGTAGTACATTACAAGGATGTACATCTCAGCCTGCTTTTAAATTCCTTCCAAATCTCCCAGTTTTTCACATCATCCAGACATACCCCTCTGTTTTGTGACCATCACACCCTAAGAAGCCGTCCAGTAGACACTTGTTTATCGGGAACGTATCCCTTAAACATATGGGAACCTTACCTCCTTCAAATTATTGTTCCTGAGGGAGAGTGTGCTCGGAGAGAAGCCTTCTTCAAGAAGATATCGGAAAGAGGGTATTTCAAATGATAGTTGGAATGATTCTCAAAATAGAGAATGGTTTGTTCATCTTGCTCAAAAAGTATCTCTGGCTGACATACCGTGTCGTAACAAATACGAACGCCAGCGATTGAAATAACCAACCAAGAAACAAATTAATTAGATTGAATTAAGGCCAAATAAGAGTCGTGTGGCCAGTGATTTTCTAACCTTTGGACATCAATTCATTCAGCGAAAAACCCGGCTTACAAAACATGTGTTTCAAAACCAGTATACATTTATACACCGGCCTGATCCGCACACTGTGCTAGTGATCTGAAACATCTGCTTTCATTTGGAACGACAAGGTGAAAATTGGCAAAACCCTTTGAGACTATGGTGAATTCCGGACCTGTTCATCAGACGGTATGAGTGAAAAGCCTGAACTGAAGCCTAGGGACCTCAAAAGCGCGTACCCTCCCCCCGTATACACACGACAAATTCAACTCCAGCTCCCCCCGCCGGGGGTAATCTTCTTAAAGCATAGGGTACCCAGGCACAACCATTCGGATCAACAGATTCGCGAAGAATAGCCGGAAAAAGCGCGTAAACATTCAAACCGAACATCGAATCAGAAATTTTTAAGTTATCCACACGTTTTCCCCCAAAATCTCTGAGTTCGTTCCTTACTGCAGTACAATGCAGTCGCTCACCACTGTCTGTGATCAACCGAAAGTCGGACATTGAGACCAATTGGCATGATTCACTCTTCAGATCGAATAATTAAGCAAAGCTTGTCAGAACTTTAATTAACCACTGTCGTTTGTCGAAATACTGGTGAGTAAAAATTTCTTTTCACCCACACATCAACAGTTTTACGGCTTACGTTTTTCCAATATATCTGCTTTGTTTTCATGGGTGTGTACAATCAGCTGATCGTGTGATGGAAATTAGTGTCGTGGGTCGCTTTTGTTTTCTAGCCAAAAGTCACCCTTTCATCTGTGCTCTCAGTATGTGACGAAGAACTCGTATTGGTATTCAGTGTACCATTTGATGTGTCCTACGAATCGTATCGTTGACCCCGTTTTGTTGTTGCGTTAGAAATGGTGTACCTTTAACCAGCATAATACAAGCCTATATAGTCAGTGTGTCGGTAAGGTTCAGGCAAATCCTGAGTAGTTCCACTCAAAGTTGAATCAGTTTAACCACTTCGATGTGGTGACACGATCGGTAGGTTGATACGTATGCTGGTTACTTTGAACTGTAAGTTTTCAAACGGGGATTATTCTTTTACTTTTTCCCCTGGCAAAAGAAAATCCTAGGAGAATTAGGACTTTTCCACAGAAGCCCGGCCACTAACGCAAAAAGTGCACGTGCGAAAAGTTAAGCCCAGCTCCAATTTGTGGTACGCACACAACCTTGACCTATTTTTGGTGAAAACAATTCGCAATTATTCGCATCTAGGCTTATTTTGTGCAAACATTTTATCCGTTCGGACGTAAAACCTTAAATGAACTTTCGGACGCTCTCAATTCTCGTTCACGACAAGGAGACGGCAACACGTTTTTTGCAAAGCCGTGGAGTGAACCACCAACAACGTTTATGCAACAATGACACTTTCAACTGTTTCTGACAGGTGGAGGTGTAATGCCCTACAATGTTGGCAAGAAATCGGTCTTCGAAAGGAAACTTGGCTGCAGCGGTCTAGGATGGAGTTTAGGACAGTAATACTATTCATTTATTGCTGGGACAAAAATTTGGCAGATGAATTATCTATTATAGGGGGTTAATTTTTTTCTGGCTGGGCTTATCTGCAAAAGATCCGAAAATTATATCTTATGAATACTATTACGATCGGTCACCTGAGTAGCGTAGACTGGGGTGCGATTCTAAACGTTATCATATGTTAGTTTGTCATGGAGATTTTGTTAGAAACTGTATTTATGCGAAGGTACAAGTCTGGTGTGCCACCGCTGAAGATGAGTCTGATCAGAATGGCTGAAGGGTTTGATGGCTATTTTGGTTTAGACCGATACTGAAACGATAGGATTATCGATAGCTCCACTTTTGTGAAGGTGGGGTCTACAGACCTAGGTGGGGTCTAAAATAGCTTCTGTCTCTTACAAAGTAGCCCCTTGACTCTCAAATAGTAGCTAGACGTCCTTGTAAATCCCTCACTACAGTCCTGACGACCTGGCGGGTTGGCAGCTTCAGATGGTGTTAGCCAAGACTTGTCAGGTGCCCAGGATTTCTTGTTTTCCTTTTTTTATCCGTAGACCAATCAGTGAGAAATCGGTGGTTAGATGAGGATCGTCCGTGATGTAGGAATAACCAAACTCTAGTATCAGAAGTAATAGTTCCAAGACTTGCTTTTCTAGCCCTCTTTGTGTATCAGGTTTATGACCACATTCTTCTGGTTCTTGGTAGTGTGAGAAATCAGTAAAAGGGATCCCGTCTTGTGGATAAAGCCGCGAGAAGCCGAGAAACTGTTTTGGGATTATCAACAGGGCGCTTCCCGTGAAAATTCAGCAGGGAGTCTGGATAATAGTTTGAACACTTAGACGTTCCGCCACAGGTGGCTGATCAGCTGTGGAATTCGGTTCTAGGCTTTTCAGCAGAGGTCGGTTTCACTCACAGAACCAGTCATCTGGAAAGCCTGAAGCCTCCATGAAAGCCTGAATCGGACTTACACTGAACACCTTCCCTAGCCGAATGAACTTCAACAAAAAAGGATATGTTGTTCCTCCGCGGTCACCGGTCCTTCAACTGTCGCACTGAGTCACCTGTACTTGCCTCCTGAGCTGCGTTTATGAAATCATTTATTCCATATTGTTGTCAGCTGTCTGTCACATTCAGATCAAGATCACAAAAAAAGATGATCTGGTTTGGAAAGTTAGAATTCACAAAGATTACGTAACCTCCAGACGAAATGACCACCACTGGACGTATGTGATTGCACATCGTAAGGAAGTTGAGTTGGGTAAGGGAAACCAGGAGAACACAAGAGTTAGGGCAGACAGAATAGAAAAAACCACGGATGGAAAGCTGGCGTTATCACTAGTGGGGATATTCCGTGAAATCACAACAATCTGGGAGTTAAAGTCGGTATTACCTCGCTTGCCTTGAGTGAGCAGACGTTCTACATAGGCCTACCGTTCCTGTATTCACGCGGGGTGTCCATTAACACACAGCTATCAGGGATGTGACAAAAGGAACAAAAAGTTGCAACAAAATCGAGCGGGTGATTGTATTTCCGCCACTATGGTCGCTATGGTGTAGTCAAAAACTGTTCTCTGTATTGCCCGGAAATGTGGTCTTTGGAACCAAGAGAATTTCAAGTGAATTTGAAAAATTTCACACTTGTTGTCATGGTGAGGTGAGTGTGTGGTGAAGGTCACACCAGACGATATCGGATAGTGGATTTGTCCTGCAGTAAGTTGGACGATGCAATTGATGTATACATGTGTGCATCGAAACAAAACGTTTGGTGTACCACAGGAAAGCAGTATGTTAATGCTTTTGGAAAAGAGATGACATCGAGCAATGAGGTCACTTCTAGAAGACGACCACACTTCTCAGAAAGTACAACATTTAATGGTTGTTGCTGAGGTATATGCTCATCGCCTCGGGAGTGGACTGGTCCATCTAATAAGGGGCCTCACCCAGGAATAACTCTGGTGATAACGACAGATGCGTTTGAATCTCATGTTGGTGATGAGCTGTCCAGGAGCTCTTGGCGATTTTTACGAGCAGTCATCAACATTGACAGCAATATTCTAGTAATATATACTGATGTTTAACTGCCCTACAACCATGATAGAGGAGCGCCTCATGAAAGAGTGGAAAGTGGACTTTGTGTGAAGGAGCCCCGTGTCCTTGAAAAAAACGATTAAGGATGAGGTTTCTTCACATCTTTGGACAGCATCAAAACAAACACACCTGAGCGACACATCGGAGTCCGTCGCCATCAGCAGCTTCAAGGCGGCATTCTCTGCAAAACTCACCCGACCCAAGTCCAGCCATTGTCTTTTTACTCGAAGTAATATCAGAAGGTGAAATAGCACTAACAATAAACAGTTATGTATAGTGGCTACCAGAGACACAAATTACAACTGAATAATGGACAAAAGAAGTATGAGACTTATCGAGTTCTTCGTTTGATAAGTTGTAGCCGATGCAGCCAATGTTTGTGGGACGCCGTTGAATTGAATGGGGTCTTGACCGAGTGTGTTGAAATCTGGCCTGTTCTTTGTCGTTTAATCCAAAACGATTTCGAGCCCAGACTTTTCCTGCACAGTGAGTCGTGCGTCGGCTTGAAATGGTCTGGTCAAGGCGCTGTGTG
>NW_008751815.1:403035-410535 GCF_000715545.1 Opisthorchis viverrini
TGTGTCTTGACTGGGTTCGGTTTGCCTTTACGTAGGTCCCAGTGCGTGTATGTGGGCGCGTCGGCACATGAGTGGTTGCTACGCTGACTAGGCGGTGCAGACAATCGATGTCCGATGTGTCAGCTTAATGCGACGTGTTTGTGCGTATGAGAAAATAGACAAGCCTCGCGATCCAGTGAGCGATTGAGTTGAACAGTCAAGTATGTGGGTGACCGAGTCGCTACAATCTTTAGCTAGGCGGTCCTGCTAGAAATGGACAAGATGTGCGCCACTGCGATCGGCTGCGTGCCGTGTTCTGCATGATTTCCAACCGCCTTCAAGCAGGATCAGGTGGGCTCTGAAAGGTGCAAAGATCCCACAGCACTCAGGTGGACTGTAGACACTTTCATTCCACGCTACCATGTAGTGTTTCCCGAGAACCCTTCATCAAAAATCGCTCGGAACAAGAAACAACGCCTGTCTAAGTAGTACATCCCCACATCCCGGTAAATTTAATCGAATCCGATACCAATGAGTCGTGCACGCATCAGTTCCTCACAAAATTTCAGCGGTCAGTCTTTTTCTAGGCCAAGGAGGCACAAATGAATAAACACTTGAATTCGCCTAAGATCCTCGTATCGTGTGTCACAACAATAAAGTGTGATTACTCTTACAGTTGTATACACGAACCTTTGGGTTGGTTGAAATTCGGTTCTGACGCCAAAAATGACTTTAGTTGGTAAACGCTGCTCGCGCTTTGATTACAGCACAATCACGGCCTATAAAACCGCCAGGATATGTGAACCACTGAACATATTTTATGGATATTGCGTTTTATCAAAAAATAACCAAGGCAATGTTTGCGTTTTTGTCTAATTTCTGCTAAATCCTGTCTGAATTCGAGTCAGTCACACTGCTGACATTGTCAAACGGTTAAGTGATCAACCACTGACCTCAAGGTCACAGGTTAGACATTATGAGTTTCTGGGGATGCGCATCGCTAGTGATTCCCAGTACAGAAAAAACAAGCGTACAGTATTTCTCAGCTTTTCAGCATAGATCATCTTCACCCAGAGAGGGAAATCCGAATTGGAACTTGTCAGAAATAATGTCAGAAATGGAACGCTGATTGTGTTCTAGTGTTAACCTCGTCAGGGGGAAAACCATACAAGAGAAAGCGACGTTCCCCGGCCCTTATATTTTTGATGTTGGATCCTCTGGTAAGAGTACATCGTGCACGAGAGGATGCTCAAACTGAACTTCGGTTCTAACAATGAAGCTAAGTTGGGTTAGGCTTGGTCACTGAACTGGTCCAAACATGGCGGTCTAACTGGACATAAAAAGCCCAATTTAAGTTGACTCTAAGGTGCGAAAATCGATCGCTTTCCACTGTCACCCTCATTCGGTGATGTTTAAGTGTTCCAAATTTGCTAAGTTAACCTATGAGGCTTCTAGGTGGCCAGAAGCGAAACCACTAAAGCGGTTTTGAATTGCAAACACTAGTGATGGATGTCGGTATCCAACCTGTTTTTTTTCACGCTGGCATGAAAAGTGAAGGCGCCCAAACGACAATTTCCTGTCAGAAACAAGGTCTTTTCTCAGGTTGAGCATGAAATTTGCCCAAACTCTGATTAAAATCGATTTTATTTGATTCAGTGTTCAATGGTAGGTAACAGGCACAGCCTCAAATTTGTGCCCTTTTGGTCGGCTCTGCTCATCCGGAAACTGCCTAGTTCAAACAACGTATCTGGAACACCGGTCAATCTGGCGGATTCAGAGAAGCAAACTGAAGAAAATAGCATTCAGTTCGTTCTTTCCGGGTTCTTTGTGCGAATTTTCTGATTTAAACTACAGATCATGTGAACTTAATCACACCGTGAACAACCAAGTCCATCCAAGTGTTTGTGCTTACATCACTTTCGAGGAACAATTTTGTGTGAAACACAAGACAGAATTTATCAGATTCACAGACATCCGAAAAGTAGAACAAGCTCTCCGAAATGAACCAGTGGATTTTATCCTAATACAGGGTTCTGAAAGGAAGCGTTTGCCGCAACAAGAAACGATTTAGGTCGGTATTTTGGGCGTTCTGTTTTGGCGAGGGTCCACTGTTCTTCTAGTGCTCCAGTGCTACAAGAGTACTGAAGAACGTTTCAACTTGGTCGTACGGTACAGCGATTCATCCTTGGAAAGAACCCCGTAATCGTTCCCTTCTTGGAAGAATTTTCTTCAAAAGGAATTGTATTCATACTGACCACAGGTAGACTTATAGTACTCATGAGGGTTTTTAGTTAGAAATTCACTGGTACATTACAATAATGAGGCGTTAACATTCTAACCTGATAGACAGTAATGATCCATAAAAGTACATAGAAGGCATCGGGAAGCTAAACTAACGGATCCCTACCTTTGTACGATTTTCAGTAATTCAGCAACATCCTCACAGTCGCATTGTACGGGTAAAGCTACCCCCAACACTTTATATAGTTCACCTTCTGTCTGTTGATTTGTGTGTGAACGAAACACCCCAGTGGGAAGCACACAGGTGAGCTTGCGTCCTAAACGACAGAAAACGAGGTTTATGACGCGAACTTTCCAAAGAACCTAAGGTGTTATGCATGGTCTCCACTCGATATGTCGAAGTGAAATTATCGCGCTCAGTTCATCGACTTCGAGCTCGTCAGCATTCAAGTCATCATGGGGCATTTTAGTAGTATGCTGGAGATTTCGTCCGGTAAGTGCAGCCAATCTATGCAGCAAGGCCGAGAAGCATCGTACAGCTGTCTCATTCCCACTGAGAATCATCAGCGGTGCGCATTTCACGAAGCTCCAGAGATTCTTGAACTCGTTACTTAAGGAATCAGTCAGTACGTTACCACGTGATGTGGTTTCTGTGATTGAATGAGGAGCGGTGAGAGCTAACCACACTGTTGATGAGCCACTCTTCACCAAACGGTTGTAGTCGATCACTGGCCGAAAGCTTGTTCGTTCGAAACTCTGAGTGTTGTGAGATGCGCACCAGTGATACTTCCCAGTTCGAATGGAAGAGCTGTACTGTGCTTTTCGGCTTTTCAGTCTGGAATGACTTCACTGACAGGACGGAATCCGCGCTGCACCATGCCGCATCATGTTTCAGCTGCCGAGATGTTGCAGTACTTGGTTACCTAGACGTAACACCACGTTCACAAGACCACTGAAAATTCCACGACAGCCAAACTCCAGTTTTCCCCTTTTCAGGGCCCATCAGGTAGACGGGGTTTCCAGGTTTCCCTCAATTTTATGTTCTACTTGAACCCAGATTTAACCAGATTTGCAAAATACTTTCATTTGCGCACCAATTTTGTTAAATCGAGAGATTCCCCTGAATCCCAGCTGAATCTCTCGTCTGAGTATCCGGTACTTTATTACGAACTGGTGTTTACTAAAACTGAGTTTGTGGAACCGGTTTATCCATGAAGTTGTTTGATCCTTCAACTTGACGACCATTCACCCATCGTTTCAAATTTTCACTCGTAATAATTTTGCCAATTCCATCTCATTATGCTGATTTAAGTCTACCGATTTCTACGGAAAAGCCATAAAACAGCCGACCAGGATCAGGCTTCCCTGAGAGCCGTATTCAGTCAGATTATCTTATTTTGTTACCAAAGAATTTCGAATTTCTATGACTTTAACTACGAAAGTTTTGTCTGGAAAATTTGGTGATCGAATGACTTTTCATCTGAATGCATTTTTTCGAGAAACATGATGTGTTCTTATTTTTTATGTTGCCCAACTGATGATGTAAGAAAGTCGTTTCCTCTTTTAGCCTCTATCAGAAGGCGTTCGGCGTTGAGAAAAAATGACACAAGGTGACTGTCCGTCAAAAGCAGATGACACAGGTGAGCCTACTGTTTTCACCAAAGTGGCGATTTGATCTCCATCTGCCTGTTTTAAATTAGAGAAATTCAGCTGGGTTACAGATGGGTCTCCGGTCAAAACCGAATTGGTAGTGTAGTTCGCTAGATGCCCCCTGTTTCCATTAGTCTAGCATCTAATCAGGTCGAAAGCAGCGATTTCGCAAAGTCAAGACAAGTTCAAATCTGAGTTTGATGTGACTACCCGTTGCCCATCGACTTGGCCTCCAGTGGACTAATGGTGTTCTGCTCTTCAATATCCTTGAAAATGCACAAGGAAGTTCAAAAAAATGCCTTATCACCTTGTGAAGAATCGAGGATATCGGAAGGAATCCGTAGAAAGGTGAAGCCCTCTCTACCAGCGTAGATCAATGAACGAGACACTTCATGGAGTTGATGAAGCAGTAGAACTATTCAGCTGAAACTACGGCTTTTCTTGGGTTATTTTCTTTCTTCTGGAGGACATTCAAAGTCTCTTTTTGGAGTCGCACCTAGGAATTGATAAGTTATCATCCCATAAGTTGCAGAAACATTTGCTGAAACGAAAAACATGTATTCAAGTAACGGACATCTGAAGGGAACGAATATTAAAAAAACTACGGCGTGCAATACATGTTCTCTAAAATTCAGTTTGCATAAATTACCACCCCTTCAATCGATTATAAAATCGTCTTTTTCTGGGATGCTACTTACGAAAAGAGCCTAACCATTGCCCGTGCGTCCAGCGTACATGTACTGTGGATCGATATCACTCTCGTTTGAACACTCTTCACTCTGCCATCAAGCAGTCGATCGGGACAGTCTGCACTGAATGAGGAACGAACTGGAATCAAAGTTTTCCTTCATTAGAATCATCAGTAGTACATATCTTGGTAGCATTGTGATTTGAATCCAGGTCACTTGAAGTGAGATGGGGTTCAAATAGAACATCAGGTTAACGGAAACTCGGGGACTTCTTTATAAAAAAATGTCATGTTGATTCAGGAAAGCTTGACAAGCCTTCGGTGAGTGTATTGCTTGGCAATTTTTCACCTTTGGCGCTGAAGTCAAATGAGTAGTTTGACGGGTCTTGACGCAGTCAGAGCATCCTTCGTCTACATTCGTCTTGAACGAAACACGGGGATATCGGTTGAAAACGCCTGTTTGTCTGTGTGAGCCCCAACATTCTGTGACCGGCGCGTTTTGAGGCAATTTAATATCGTTTTTGCTTGGACTTTGCAGCCTGTACGTTTTGCGTATTGTTTACGATTTTACTGTGCGTTAGTAAATGATAAACAGAATTTGTTACGGGAGAGACAACCTGTGCTCTTATCGGTTTAATTCCAACCGAAATCAGTTGTTGGCTCTTCCTATTTAGTATCACCACATTATCAGCTGACTAGTTACAATTCAAGGAACCAGTCAATACGTGATCACATGATGGGATCTTGCATGACTGAGGGACGAGTGGCTTTATATGCTGTCTGACTGAGAGCTAATCACATTACTGATGAGCCGCCAAACGGTCAATTTTTCGACAACTGACCAGAGGGTTACGGGTTGAAGACTCCACAGGTTTCATGAGATGCGCGCTGCTAATGATTCCCCACAACAATGAAAGAGCCGTTTCTAAGCGTTCTCAGCGTAGATTGACTGAAAGGACAAAACTTCTAGTGAATACCGGTACGACCGACGTAAACCCATTTTGCACGCGGTTATCCGTCCCTCTGTTTCTACTCCACTCACACTGATATCCTCAGGAATTTTTATCACTGCCTAGGAGATGACCTGTCATCCCTTGCCCACCAAACTCTGAATTTGTATGAATCAGTATTGTCTACCACGTCTCTCCTAAATTCCGTCAGACAAAGAGGCTTTTAACACTTCACAGGTGTCGTCCATCAACGGTACCTGTGGCTGTGAGGTGTGGAAGATTTTTTAGAGGGTTTTCTCCCAAACGAATAGCATTTTAGGAAGTAGACTGAAGTATTACGACGTCTGCTAATAACCTTCAGAAGCAAAGCAGATTTTGCATTCACGTCGTCCTCGTTTGGACGGTCCTCATCCTGTTCTGGTGTGCTGACATCACACAAGCGTAAACGCGTCCCGGGTGCCCTGGTGGAGTTGTGATAACACCCTCGTCTCTAACGTAAGATATACAGATTTCAAACCAAAATCGGTCAAGGATACGTACTTCTAACAAGCTCCAACGGGAGTGAAACTCTAGCGCAGTTCTTTTTTCCCGCTTTGGTGTGGACTCATGAGAATAATTGCTCTGAATCTCTAGGAAGACTGCTCAAGATAGAGTAATATGAGTGCCTGTTTTATAAAGTCCGCAGGCACCTTAAACTAACCAGGTAAGACCGCAGATGCTTCAGCTTTTGTCCACAAAAATGCAGAACACGCTTGACCGACAATTCAAAGAGCAACGTCTTTCATTCCACGAAGACTTAAAGAGCAACGTGATCACTGTAATTCGGCATCCAATTTTTTCTGCTCACCTGAGTGCACTTATGTTAAAAAATTCCACTATCACTTTTTTCAACTGAAGTTAACCAGGTTTGTTGAGCAGAAAGTTGGATGTCTTCAAGCTATGACAAATATTCTTTTACGGAAGAGTTGATATTGTTGGTTTACTCAAAGAATGTATGGTTTTCCAGTGGTTAAATGACTTCATTGCCGATTCCCCATCGATTTCTTTCATCCACTTGAGGCATCAGCTGATTGCTGATTTTGGTGGAATAATTAATTTGGTTCGTTGTACTTCGTACCACATCTTGGTTGAAGGTTAAATTGACGTGACACTTCCTGTGATGACCAGCTGATTGTCATCTACCAATCACGCACAGTGTCCTCTCTACGGTTGTCATGGTGATGGCCGAGGCAACAAAGTCGGAGTAGTATGTCAAAAAGAATTTCCCGATTGCATCGGCTTTCGACTGCCCACTAGGAGTGTATTGTTTACCGCTTATCTGTTATCAAAGAAATGTTAAAAACAAGAGAAACTCTGTTAGATATCACTGTGGGACAGGCCTTGTAACCAAAATGGAATGGTGTTATCAGTTACACATTAGGAGATTTTGAACTCTGGGATAATTCTAAGTGGGCAGCTGTCACCGGTCTTATTTATCTAATCGGCTACTACGCCGTAAAAGCGAACACCACTCATGAGTGACTTGTAGATTCGAACGCCTCAGGCTTTAGTACAATCCCAAGGGTTAACCAAGGGTAGTTTTACAGCCTCTTCATATTGTTTTGGTGATCTGTAGTATAAACTGAGTAGCCTCAAGACAGATTGATATGAATCTAAACGCTAATAATGGCTACAGCCAGCACAATGAAAGAAAAAACGCATCTTCATCATTCTCATGGACCTCTGGTTTTTAGTTGGTTGACGAAGCTGTTCACTGACACAGTACTGACATTACCATGAAACTTCAACGGCAATCTTCGAGACCCAGTTGATGTGTGGACCTAGACATATGTTCAACTTTGCTGTCGTTAACGCCGAACCGTAGACCCTGAAAGTTTTCCTCAGACAAGACAGCTGGTGAAACATTCCACGATGGTTACGTTGATTTTAGGATTCTTGAGAAGGCAATCCGCCCGGACACACCCGAGAACACAAATGTTATATGCTGAACTA
>NW_008751815.1:412444-424361 GCF_000715545.1 Opisthorchis viverrini
CTCGCAAAAGATGATAGTTCCATCCGAATTGGGAAGGCCAGAGCAGCTTTCGTGAACCTACGTCACCTGTGGCGTAGGCGCGACATCAACTTCTCTGTCAATGGTCGAGTTTGCAATGCTGCGGTGCGCTCCATATTACTATATGGATCAGAAACCTGGCCGCTGCGCGCCGAGGAGGTCAAAAGACTTTCAGTGTTTGACCATCGATGTCTTCGGAACATTGCTCGAATCTGGTGGGAACACCGGATTAGCGGTGCTGAAGTAAGTCGAATGGTATTCGGAAGAAGTAACTCACCCTCGATAGATGAACTGATCACACTGCACAAGTTGCTCTGGCTTGGCCCCGTGCTGCGTATGCCAGTCGACCGAATTCCTCGAAGGGATCTTTGCGCACAACCAATCGAAGGGTTGAAGAGAGCCAGATGCAGTCAAACAATGACTTGGCAGCGAAGTATGATAGCCATTACCGGCAAACTCAGCTGCGCTGGTCACTGCCGTCTTCCTGGATGGAGACCCCGAGACGGGCCACATCAATGATTAGAGACATTGTCACGCATGTCCCAGTTGCGCCCTTTTAACACTCGTGCATCCAAGCTATTGCCTTCACTGCATAACGTCCTTCGCAATCCTCAGCTCACTCAGCAGTCCTGCATTTATGCACCAATTTATCAGCTCCTGTCTCAAATGCGCAGCTACCAACACCAGATACAAGCAGTGTACGACAAATGCATGGTTCTTCCAGCCGGTAATGATAATGATGATGGGGTGCAGACGCTAATGGTCGGAGTGCCTTGCGTTTCTTGAACTGTGAACACCTGAACACCTCACAGTACTAGTTGAAGTATGCCGATGCATTTTACACTGCATCTTCTGCTATCCTATCACCTGGTGTTTTATCGAGTAATCCAAACTTCCAAGCCGCTATCAAATGGTGTCCGTTTACCCAGAACACATCATGGATAAACGACTAACAGGGAATCGATCGCTAATACGCCCAAAAATCGCCGAAGTAGGCTAGATATACTACGCCAACCGTTTTGTGCACTTGTCCCACGGTAATTCCAACGGTTTGTTGCGATTCTGTGACTAGAAATTCAACTTGGCGTACTGGTTTCTTTAAATGACGAAATCAATCTGCGAACGCGTCGAAGCTACTCAATAGCACTAATCGCTGTGTCGACAATCCCTAGCACACCTTCTCCATACACCTGGTGTATAATGTGTCAAACGTCTGGCACTCAAAGAAGATTCTTCGTCTTATTTCAGATGTGTTAAGCGATATCTACAGTCGGCAACAGAATACCGTAAGTTTCCGTAACATTCCACTCGCTGAAACCACATCATGTTTGAAGTGTCCACCGATCCCATGTGAAAAGGCCTCCCACCTAAGTTTCCTAAAGTCCTTATGGGATAACGAGCATAATCCTGTATTCCTACCTGTTGCGGACATCTTAGTGACTGAGAAGGAGCGGCTCGACAGCCAGGTTACAAGCATTCACCGTCATGTAATGTGTTTATGTTTCAAAGCATCATTCATGCTGCCTATAACGGAATATTAATCACTAAAAGTACCCTCTTTGTACACCCGTATTTGGGGAGAAAGCTTTTACTTCCCTGGGTTGATCGTGATAGGTTTCGATCTCGTCGATTGATTTTTTCTCGAATTTGAATCGATCCGCCCCATTCAGCTGTTCCGCGTGAGCAAGAATAACCGCCTGTGCGGTGGACTTACCTATTTATGTTTGGTGTTTTTAGCGGATATGGTAGAACAGACCAGTGACTTTTTGGCGAAAAAGTTACGACAAAACTGGCTCACACGATACCCGGACAAAACGTGCACGCCCTGTCAGGATCAGGATGATTCGTTAACGAATCTTAATTGGTTGCAAGTGAGTTGAATCTGATCATATATCTACTCTTTATCCCCTATATTTTTGCTTATTTAAGTCGAACCGATTTGGGTTCGACTCATTCCTCAAGAAAATCATCCATGTTTGGGGCTTTCAATGGGTTATTTTGCTTAATTTTTAGGTTTGTATTTTTTGTGATTTCCACTCCTTAGTTAGCTTGTCTCCTGAGAGAAAGTGCCTATTCGTTTAGTAATCTTTGCAGCTAAGCCCCCGTTCATTTGACCGACAATCTCCGCGTTTCCGAAAGCATAACTGCATACAATCTCTCATTCCAGTAGTGAAAATACCCAGTATATGCTTGCCTACTTCGACCGGTTAGGTGGGGTGGGTCCACATGCAGTGAATTCGGCCAGTCAACAAAATACCTTTGCAGATTTTAACCAGGAGTAAAAAACCATACTTCCTTAAGATGACTTGCTTTGGACTTACTCCATTTGCAACCTTTTTCCTAACATTTGTTTTCGAAATCCTTTTTGGCTGATCTTTTGAGTTATGGGGGCATTTCACAGATAAAGTCTAGATAAAGTGTAGTGGGTTCAAGTAGAACATAAGGTTGACGGAATTTCGGGGACTGCGCCTACCTGATGATCCCCAAGAAGGGCGAAACCGGTCGTCGGGTGTCGAAGAGTTTTCAGCCACACAGTGACCAGTTTCCTTTATGAAAGTGTACAAGCCTTTAATACCAAATGATCCGTACTAAGACTCGGCACTAAAATTTACTTCGAATTTGTCTCCAGATCTCTTCTGGTTTCTTGTCCCATTACTGTACTTTTGAACGACCCGTATTCCAAAATGGACTACGGCAGTTCATTTGATTGCATATCGTTGCAACAATCCTAAAGTAGTTTCCCTTTTTTGTGGTGTCCTCAACTGCACACTAGAGTCACCTGGATTCTTAATTATATGAGGTGGTCCGGACGTTCTTATTATGTCGGGTGTATACCATTCGAATAGGTCATTCGTAGTAATTTATCATGCTGGGTTCCAGTTCACTTGCAATTGGCGAGGTCAAACTGAATAGGTCTGGAGAGAACACTGATTAGACAGCATGATTGTGAAACTGTCTTTCAAAAACTTGTTGCTCGATAGTCATTGACGCAAGTTTTACCAACAAAATGGCGTAATTTGTGAAAATGTGATGAACTCTGAAGGCGGTCTTTATCCCATCAGGTCTTTACGAACGAGAACTGGTTTTCATTTATCCAAGCGCTACCTAATTAGGTAGTTGAATATCCCGATAACGCCACCTTCAGACAGACTATTAGAACACAAGATCCTTTATTCTCTTTCATAAAAAAGCAGCAGAAACTGTCACTTATCGACTTGTCGATTTCAAAGGCGGATGGTTCTCAGCTACTACTCGAATGAAGCAAAGGGAAAAACCGAAAGTTTTTCAAACCGGGGTGTTGTGTAATTCAGAAGTGATGCATTTTTTGTTTAAAGATGACCAGAAGGTTGAACAAGGGTGGTGGGTTTTGGCACTGGTTTTTTCCAGTAACCTTGGGTTCCTTTACAAACAAAGGTTGTCAGTACATTTCACTACGTATTTTCCACAGACGTGACAAGATTTGGGAATTTTGTCCGATTCGAATCCAGAAAAAGCCAACCAATTCAGGTTGCGAATTTCTTGCAACATGATGGTTGCTTTCCGTTGTACTATGTTGTACTATATTAAGATGTATTACCCAACTTTTCTGTTCCAAATTGGTGTACGACCTAAACAAACTTTTGATGCTTTGAAGTCTAACCTGAGGTCGTTCACTAACTGACCAAATAAGGAAATGGCGAACCTTGTGCAGAACTTTGGAAACAAGCTGCCGATTGTCTCTGAAGCAATGATTGCTAGATCACTTCCAAGGGTCTCCCATCATGCGGTTTGGCAGTCCTCAATCTGCGTTATACCGTATATGCCTCTGGGATTTGGCTAGCGTGTCATATGCTACCTCTCAGGAGTGACCCTCCTTGCATGAGGAATAAGGCCAGACGAAATAGTGGGCAACTTGCCACTGTCGGACTTGTTGACGCACGATCACATGTGCATTGCCATAGATGACCATAACCACCGTGCCTACAAGGCTCAGTGCACTGACTTTATTGTGGTTACAGTGGATGGAACAACTGGAGACTGGAACCAGCGGTCTTAAGCAACATCCTCAAGCAAGTTACGGGTGGGGCGGTCCGGTCCAAGCTTGACTATTCGATTGTTCCTCTCTGGGTTTGAGCAAGTTAGGAGTGCCTGTTCCCCGATGAGTCCTTTGAATTGCACGGTAGCTACGCACTAAAACGGCGCCACAGCTAGACTCTTATCCTTATTACTATGATTATCAGAATGTCAGACACCTCCAGGCTACTCAAGAGGTGATCTAATTTTTGACAGGGATCACCACAGCAAAAATAGCGTGGATTGTACTTTCCCGAATTTCACGTTGACCATATTCGTTTTAGTATTTTCAACAGCACAATTCCAGAACTTTCCTACTTCATTTTTTTGTAAATGTGGCAAATAAATCCGCCTATATTGGGCTTAACAACTTGCTGGTGTTTCCAAATTGTATTGTTAAGAGCGAGAATGTCTGGGCATCAGGAACTGTTAGTAAACCCCAAGTAATTATGTCTTTCTTATTGAAAACCGGAATATTACTTCAACAATGAATGTGGAACGTTTTTTTCGATTGGTTCAGTTCTGACCAAATGAACACTTTCCCATGATTTTGCAGAATATCAACCTGACCAAACTCACTGCTCCGGACACACCTTTGTCACCTCCCCCAACGAGTATGACACACTCACAGCCTTCGATTAACACATTCAGCCTGTGTGGGAATTCGACCACACATTCTAGGCTATCGCGGAACCAGTTGAACACATCCTCCCCTACAATGCACAGTAATCACCGTACAAAGCCCCAATACATCAATTTTTTCTCTACTGGAAGTGTGTGCCACCGTCCTTCGATGCTTTCACAGCCTACGAAACATGGATCGTTCCGGCATGGCAGTCATCACCGTTCACCCGCTAACGCAGCTGATCGAGCCACGTGTACTTTCTACTCCATTCCTTCGAAGCGCAATCAAATGCACATGCCAGTTGTTCTGAGGACGGATGCCCAATCTTTGTGGAACAATTACTCATCCACCGGTACAACAGGTGTGACATCCCTACCATGTGATATACTCATGTCACCACCACGCCCTGTGATCTGGCAGAGTATGAATTCGTCATGTCCCGTGGAAAGCTCATATTATATACACTCATCCCCTGGACTTTCGAGTCCAATTTCTCAGCCAAGGGCTTGCCCTAAATCGAGTCCAGTGCTACACTGCACTCCGGAGACCAATTCCGCGGTCGTGACAAATGGCAGCAAAAATTCCATTACTGTACCTCGATTTGAAATGGACACAAATGAAGCGTCCACTGTCGCGCAACACCTTCCTGTGATACACAACCTTCTCAACGTTCCCGTCGCATGTGATTTGCTAACAAAAGACGGGATAGCACACAGTCGGTTGTACCCAACACTCCTGTGTCGTAACGAAGGGAAGAACATTCTATCGACCAGTACCAATGATACGGTAGATACTTCCACCTCAGGATTATTCCATACCCTGGACTCCCTCGACCCCATCACCAGAGAGAAGTTCCGGGAGGACCCAGATTCCTTTCCACCCTATTCATTTCACAGCCTAATTTATATGAGTATGCAAAGCTTGAAAAAACAGAAAGTGGCCTTGACAGACATATACTCTTGGATTGAGGATAATTTTGCCTACTTTCGATGCTCGTCTCAAGAATGGAAGGTGAGTAAACAATTGTGTGCATGTACTTTAAGCGATGATTGGGAAAGGCACATTCAGCCACTCATTAAGAGGCATTTCTTGTATGCAAAAACAGTATCCAGTATGTATAAAACAGTTAGTTTACCCAACCCCATCTGCCGTAAGCTACTGAATTGGCCGTTTAGCATGAAGCTGAGCTCCGGAAAACTTACGTCACAGCATAGGCACTTAATCGAATCACGTGCACATTTAGAAGGATTACACAACCACTGATGTTTGTCTTCTTGAAGGGGATGACTGAGATCACTTCCCTGAAGTCTGTGAGGCGTTTTACAACGCGGTGCATCCTCCCCGTAGATCATGACCCAGTTTGATTTCAGCATGTCCACATTACTTTGAGACGTATTCGATAGATATCTGATTTTTCCATCTAGCAGGCGCCTGTATCACCATCGCTCAGATAAAAGAGAGCAACACTGACCAGGACAAACCGGAGCACTGAATGTCGTTCAGCTGTAGCACCCTTTCGGTGCCCAACTGCCGTGTCACCCGAAGGAAGCACGAGGGCTGGGATACTGTCAGATTGCCCAAGCCTAGACAGGGGAAGTCGAGATGCAGAGGTCGGATTCGGACCTTCCGGTCAGTAAATTCGCGCCCTAACCACTTGGGCCAACTCGCCCACGCTGAATGTACCTCATATCTTTAGTCCGGAGTAATGAAAGCGTCCCCCACAATAAGGCGCGTCATGTGAGAAAAATAGTATTTTTGACTGGCCGGGGCAACGTGTTTTTGGTATCTCTGAACTGTACTCCGGGACTTGATTTCCCGGAAGAAATAAATTAAACAATAGAATACGTGTTGGTGCACGCGAAACTGGACGGTAGAATCTAGTGTTATGTTAAAAAGTACAAACTTGGAATATGGAGCTTGGAAACCTCAATCAGTATAGACTATCATGAGCGAGGGACTCACCTGGGTTTCAGGTGAGACTTCTGCCAACATAAAAATAGTACTCAGATGAGGGTATAAGTCGAACTTTGAATTGAGTTTCAAGTAGAACATAAAGTTGACGAAACCGCATCTACCTGGTTAGCCACAAGAAGTTCAGAAATGGTTCTGGGATGTCGAATTTTTTCATCGACCTAATAAGTAGTGTATTGTATCTATTCAACGCTTGGATATTTTACTGTCCATCCAGATCTAGCTGTTTCTGTTTGAAGTTAACGGCTGTTTAAATCACCTGGCAAGTGCTTCCAAGAAAAGTTCAGGACAGGAAACAAGACCAAATGAAAACTTCCTTTTACTACAGTGTTTGAACTGAATAAGATTTTTCCAGCACTTTTGGTGGGCAACCAGCCACATCCCAGTGCGAATGAATAACTGAGAGTTCGACCAAGCAGTGTATACTCAAACAAACAAAGCCTGTTACGTGATATTACCGTAGTAACTAGTCTCGTTCAGTCTTGTTTCGGACAAAATAGTCAGGTAATTTATGGGCTACTCTGTGAGGGTTTTGTGTGTAGGAACGTACAGATATATTGCCATCTAGTACAATTTCCTCTCACTCTGTCTCAGTGGTGTTGCATTCTTTAAGCATGGCAACTGCGATCCTTCAAATGTATTACGACGAGACCAATGAGCGGCTTTTCAAACAACTAATTCAAAAAGTTCATGGGGGACCGCATGCTAGCGAATCATTGGTAACAGTAGACAAGGTCCGTGTAGGCAAAGTTGTTTATCGGTTTGGCGTTCGACCGCGTTCAGAATCATCAGGTCACTGAATCCGGTGGAAGGTTGGAATGTCGGCGAACTAAAAGAGCAAACAACCAGAACACGGCAAGTTTGTTGACTTGTTCTGATCCACCAAATGGGGATTGGGTTGAACACAACTTGCTAGCTATTCTAAGCAACCAACATCTAATCTCCGTGGAGCGACTGAATGAATAACTGAGAAATTTCCGCAAGATAGAAAAGGGAATATGAGGCGAACACCGGTTTCGGACTTTCAGTCATATAGGTAGCAAACAATTGTAAAACTGTCAACATTATCCTCTCCAGGTAATAAGATCACGCATCTAACTCGCTGAACTAATTTTCACTCTGCTTCGGGTTTTAAACAATCAAATCGTTGCTTGAGTGTGCCCTCATTTGGACGAACAGCTTATTGGAGTTTGTGACATGACTGACCGTCCGAAAGGTCGGGATTAGTTTTTGTGAAAGTTGTCCTCAATTAACTGAATTCACCACACCAAACCGTTGTTGTTGAAAAATCTTCAACAGTCGACGACCGGTTTCGCTCTTCTTCGGGCTCAGCAGGCAAACGCAGTCCCCGAGTTTCAGTAAACCTTATGTTCTAACTGAACCGAAGTCGCTTGAACTTTGACGTATACATTCACATGTGTTTTGGGTTCAAATGAAGCACCTAAAGGGTAGTGGCTTACCTCCAGTAAATACCATATTCAGGCATGAACATGTTAGTTTACACTTTCCCATCGATTATTTGACTTTATTTTCGGAAGGACAGTGCTGTTCAGTGATCTTTGGTTTTCACTGTGAACGATTATTCTCTACAATACACACAGTCTTGTCAAGATACCATGGAACGGATTCCCATCAGCCATGCTCGATGGCATTCTCAATCAGGATGGTAACCTTTTCATAAAGAAAACTACTCACAAGGTTGCTGAAAACTCTCCGACAGCCCACGACCGGTTTCGCCTTTCTTGGCGCTCATCAGATAGGCGCAGTCCCCGAGTTTCCGTCAACCTTATGATCTACTTGATCTACTGCGATATCTCGAATATCGTCGCGACTGAATCATGAGGCAGTCTGTGTGCAGCACAGTCGGCTGCAGGACATCATAAACGAGAGATTCAATTGAGTCTCCCGTGAAAACCAAACTGATTTGAAAATGAGTGTATTTCTCGAGGATGGTAACGTATTTGGCGCAGGTTGCTAAGCTTATTTTTGGAGTAACCTTTCTTTGGATAGAATCTCTTGAAGACCTGGTTTCCGAAAAAAAATACTTCGAACTCCCATGGGAGTGTTATCACCTACAGAGGGCAGATAATTCTCTGCAGATATCCTCAGCTGTGAGGAAAAACGCGATGTTCTGGCATGTGGCCTTCTCTGCAAGTTTCACAAGAATACGTTTATATTCGACGCCGGAAGGATGATGGACCATCGTTTCTATTTTTATCAACTTTGAAGGAGCCATGTCTGTCCACTTATGCACGTTTTCAAAAACTCCCGACTGAAATAACTTCAAGTGTTGAGTCAGAATGCGTTGTTGTAAAACAAGCGGCAAATTTCATTCTTTTGATTTTATAAGAATGTCTTTAAAGTTCAGTTGAAGCTTCAGAAAGCCGGTCTGTCTGGTGCTACGATGAAGTAGTTCGAATAGGTGGACACACCCTTGCTCATTTATGAACCAATAAGAACAGTTCATCATCACCATTGTCAGCTGTAATAACCGTGTACTTGTCGTACAGTGGTTGTAGCTGCCACAGTTTCTTTCACCGATGATGAGGTGGGGTAGGTAGCTGCGCAATGGAGGTGGTAGCTGATAAATTAGTGCGTAAATACAGCACTGTAGGTGGATTGGGAAAGGAGTTATGCATTTGAGGCAATAGCTTGGATGCATGGACGCCACTGAGGGTGCGACTGTGCCGTATCTGACAATATCTCTAACCATTGATGTTGGTTGGTCTCGGAGTCCTCATCCAGGAAGACGGCAACGACCAGCGCAACTGAGTTTGCCGGTAATGGCTTTGATACTTCACTGCCAAAGCAATGGTTCATAGCCTCTGACTTTCTTCTGCCTGATTTCATATGTCAAACGTCAGGAGTCCCAAATGCAGTCTAACCTGGTCAATACGTTTGATGTCTGCAGGTGGCATTTATGCCTCTGAGCCTAAATTCACAGAGTTATTGTGAAAAGATGGGATATACAATGCAACGAAATCGTGAGAAAGTTCGACGAATACACTCATTGGATGGCACTTTGGATTCTAAGGGCGGCTCACCTGAATCCGTTTGGTATTCACTCCAACCTTTTGTGTCACAGACAATGTCGTTTCCCCCTGATACCAGAGAATATGGATCCACAAATGACTGTGCTTCTGGACCTTGCAGATGGTTTGGATTTTGTTCCACAATACTAAGTCGGAATTCCGGCCCTCTCAGCTGTCTCTGTCGAGTATCATCGGTTAACTTTCCGCTCCTGGGACGCAGCCAGCAGCATGCAGAGACAGACGGCCTCGGATTTCATCGCTGGTGACTAGAATGAACCACACGGGCAGGATGAACGTTTCATGTGCTTCCTATGCAGAGTAGAAGGAAGGTCCTTGTCTCAGAAGATAACACAAAGATCCGTCGACCTTCAGTCTGTGTATCCCAAACCATATGATCAACCTATGGTTCTACTCGCCCGTGTTCAGTTTTACCATTGTTGGTTCATTCTGGGTCTCTGTGGCTGAATATTTTGACTTATCTTGAGTAGATTGGAGTCAAAGCCTAGTTACACGTCACGTTTTAGATAGCAGGGTGTCTCACCTCGGGATTGGCGGCTTTGTATCATCAGATTTGTTTCTTGGGAAACTGTTGCGTTTCTGCAACGGAACACGAGGCTCGCTCATGTCATCAGTTTTGTTCGGACTTGTCGAGATGAAGAAACCATTGCAATACTGTCGACTATAAAATTCCAACTGCTGGCTGGATTTGCCTCGGATACTCCGACACTAGCCACGCTCCTCAGAAGCTTGCCTCATTCTAAAACTATGGTTACCTTCAATTTGTACGCACCTACAGACGGACTAATGTTTTTTATTCTGTTTGAAAGAAGCTGCAATCATGAAAAGAGGTGTGATTGTAACATGGGTTGTGCCAAGTGTTAGGGCCGAGATAGACACTAACACAAACGCTATCGATCAAGTGATCGAATTTCGTTCGAGTTACTCTTCACGAGTTGTTGTGACGAGTTTTCTCTCGGCATCTCTGTGTGGGCTAATAGGTGTGTGTGTGTGTGTGTGTGTGTAATAACAAGACCGTTTGTCCTGATCGGGTCACAGCCTGACACATCCTGGTCCAGAAAAAGCGCCCCGGCTTCGCCTCATTAGTTGAGCTGCGTGAATTAGCGTAATGGAGGGTATGAAACCAATGAGCCTCCTTCCCCGCGCTGTCCTCTCTGTGTAGTTGGAACATATGGCTTGTCCAATGTATTACAGATGTGGTTTACGGGAAGGGGGAAAACTAGAGGTTTTTTTCCCAAAACGTCATTCGGTTCATCCAACCCCCACAAAAAACTAACTCAATGACGTTTGCCAAACCGCGGACACTAGCAGCGGCTACCTGGCTTTCGACAATGGTAACTATGGCGATTGAGCATTGCCAGACCGTTTTTTTTCAATCACTGCCTTTTACATAAGTTGTAAGTTGCTATGGTGAATTGGGTGAGGAACTGGGTCACACAGTACAACAAGACGAATGTTTTGACTGTGGTCACTGCAGTCAGTTGCCTTGGTGACAGTGCGTTATCCCACTTGAAGATTGTGACGGCAAATACTGTCACATGAATGATAAAGGTGGCCCTGAGGTAAATGGGATTTGAATACAAAGGTAAACCACCATTCGGTCATTCAGTTACAGGAAATCAGTGGCTTCTTGCGCGATTCTCAATGTCCCCCGTGAAACCTTAGACACTTGGGCCGGTGTAACTTTTCAGTTCCCATTTCTCATCCTTATAAAGCTTTGTCTAGCTTAACTGAAATTCACACACCACAACAGAGCGCCAAAGTTACCGTCAGTAGTAATCAAGTAGTTGATCGTGAAAGTTCATTAAAAAGAGCGAAGTTGGAGTTTCCTTTAAACACAACAAAATAGCGTTTCCGTGTGGCACCACTCTGAAAGTCATCTTTTACTGAGAACGGTTGTTTGTCTGAGAGACAAATCAGTAGAAAGTAGGCAGGCTATGCAACACGAGCTGAATCAAAGTGCTAGTGATTCTAGAATAATAATTTGGGCCAGATCGAGGTGACATAACCGATAGTGAATATCATAAAACCTCTGTGTGTCACCGTGCTCATTTGTCACAGTCCCCCGCTGTCACACATCAAAGGCGTACCGATAAACAGGCCTCAGTAAGCCCGCATTCTCAGTGCACATCAGAGATCATCGGACTATTCTGCAGTATGCTTAAGTAAAAAGTCACATGACTTCAGGAAAACCGGAGAC